>NW_027041254.1:0-148497 GCF_037179485.1 Ochlerotatus camptorhynchus | reverse complement strand
ATTGCAAGACAGCCTATATTACATGATAAAAGCCATAGTCTGTACGGGGTATAAGAAAAGTAGCCAAACTAATGTTTGTATCATATTTAAAACATAAATTTATTCATTTATTTTATAAACAAAACACAAAGTTTATGTTACCAGCGCAAATTGTGTCCTAGCCCAATTAATCAAAGAAAGGCTATTCCTACTGTTCATCGTCCTGAGTCTTCTAAGTGGCATGGATTGAGTCAGATTCTTGTCTGTCTTGCACGCAGAATAAAATATTTTAAACGTAATAATATTTGACGTAAAATCAATAAGAATTTCATTTTGTTTTGGCTGCAAAAAGAAATCATTATTGTTTCAACAATCCAGTATTTTTGTTCCTCAAAACCCATGGATTGTTAAATCAAAAAGAAAATCTTTTCGAATTTACAAGAGCTTTCATGGTTTTGACGTAAGCTGTCAAATTTGGCAGCTGGGTCAACAACAAAAATGTGTTTGTTTTTAAAAGAGATTTCTTGTTGATTCAATCATATTTATTTTATGAAGTCTGACAATTCACGCACACGCAGAAAAAACACTTAGGCGTAAATTAACAAAATCTTTTGTTATTATTTAATACGAAATTTCTATTTGTTTCAGTTCACTAAAAAGATTCAAATGAATGCAGAAGTTCATTTAAATCAAATAAATAAAATTATTTAAAACTGTTTTTATTGTTTTAACTAAATAATTTTTAAGTGCACGTTTCCAACTGTCAGCCTGTATAGACATCGTTGCTAATTATAGTTGAAAAAATTCCTCTTAGGGAAAAGCTGCCTTCAAACTTTGATCTTCAAAAGTAAGTTTTAGTTTTAAAAATTATGTCGATTTATATAGTTTTTCGGCAAGCAATCTATTAACTTGCATTTGAAATTTCAGCGCTGACTTGCGATAGGGCGAAATAAAGCTACACTGTAGATCATCGATGAATTCGTTCTTTGGCACTGCATATGCAGTACCCCTGTGTCTCACCGAACTTCGAGGAACAAAATCTAGCCACCTTCAACCTACTTCTGGTTCCGGAGATTCAACAGAACAATCCCTTGTTGAAGCAGCATGGTCACCATCAGCAGCTCAGTGGCAACCGAGGTAGCAGCAGAATCGATTCAAAATTATCACCAGCAATAACAAATCAATATCATGGTGCACATCAAGGCACTCAAGGACAACACGTTCTACAACTCATTCACGCAGCAAATGGTGCAACGCAATAGTCAAATTGGTGAATAAATAAATAAATAAATGAATAAACAGTGGCTCAGTAAGCAACTTGTTTGTAATCAGAATTGAAAAATTTTGGTTGATTTTTCAATAAAAACAAACTAACCTTACCTGGGGATGTAAAAAAAAATGATTCTGAAACAATAAAAAATACGTTTAAGCCAACTAAAAACGTTAATTACTTTAAATAATGCTTCAAGTTGATGCAAGCAAACATTTTTTTCGAATCAATAAAAACCGATGTTCCATTCAATAAACATAGAAGTATTATTTCAACTCAATGTTTTTGTTGAATTACTCCATCAATTTTATTGATCCATATTCTAATCAAAATTTTGTTAAAAATGATACGAATTTTGTTTCGTTGAACTATGTTTTTTTCTGCGTGCAGTAGAAATGAAAATATGTTTATTGATTCAAAAATCCGGAGTGATTTGAGATTTGGGCAAATATTATAAATTAACAATATGGTTCACTTCCAGAATTCCCATATATTTCTGAAAAGACGCATAAGTAATACCCTCTCCCGGTGAGAAAGGTGACTAAAAGCATTCGTGGCGTTATTATTTAAGCGTGTAATCAATTCATAAGTTTAGTCAAATAAAAGGTATGGCAAACAGTATTAGCTTTCTCATGCATTTTACACGCCTACCCTGACGTCATGACATTGTACTACGTTCAGACTATAGTTAATATTAATAACGTAATAACGTAATATAATATAATATCAAAAGTGCCTAAATAACGTGATATCTGCTATAGTTTGAATGTACAATAAGCTTAGAGGTAATCCAAACAAATAAAAGAAAATGCAGATTATATCTGCCATCCCTCTTTACATACCACATTGGCAACTGACAGAAGGAAAACTTTCAACACGCTAATAATCGTTATCCCAATTTTGGGTAATAGATAACAAACACGGTAAGAAAAAAATCACCTAAAAACACTTGAGTTTAAAAAAAGCTCAAAAACAAAAAAAAATAAAAAGGAATTCGATTTTAAGTTAAAAGTACTCAACCGTCATGTTTCCACCATTGTGAAATTTTAACTTATTTTTGGATGAAAATCATAGCAACCTGCGCTGTCTTTGATACTGTCATTTTTGTTTGCTTCATCGCCTTCGTTCGCACCGTCGAAAAATGGTCTCTTCTAGAAATCTGGTTCAACATTAGAAAAGGGCCCATCAGCATTTGTAAACAAACCTTTCCAAAGCCCTTTACTCACAAAACGAAGGCCACCCACGCAAACCAACACCATCATCGGATAGGGGAAACTTCTACCTACACGATGATGGTGTTGGTAATTGCATTCAATTGACCGTTAGGTAATTTTCACTCAATGGATTATTGATGAGGATTTCTCAAAATTTAGTTTTCATAATTTATTTAATTTTACCTAGCCTCATGGAAGCCACATGATGAGTGAAAGTGAACTCAATTTTTAACTAACTTTAAAGTACCCATTATTGGGTAAAAAATACAAGATTTTAAAGATAACTAACTTACCATTAAATTAGCAATTTTTACCCATTAATGAGTATCTGTTACCCATTAATGGATAACAGTTACTCATTAATGGGTAAAAAACTACTATTACTTCGTGCATAATACTAAAGGCCCAAGCGCAATGACAGCGGTAGCGGAACGGCAGCGGCAGCGGAAAAGCCCGATCTGAGTAAGCCTACTTGTCGGATTGAAAACTAGTTAGAATCAAATTGTCTTCGGTTAGGCATCTTGATGTCATTTGTGACAACTGTCAAACTTTCCGTTTCCGTTCCGCTTCCGCCCACATTGCGTTTGGGCCTTAATGCAATGCTAGTTTAGTCACTTTTCTTCAAAATGGACCTTTTTTTACTTATAAATGGGTACTTTCAAGTTAGCGTGTTGGGTACCTCGTTCTCCATGCAGCAACATGTGCAAAAGCATACAAGCCAAATGTATGCAATGCATTTAGATGTCGGTTGTTCCCGAATTGCAACATGCCCACTCAAACTAAATATATCATCTGATAGAGCAAATTATCTCTCAGATGTTGGTGTCAGTTTGGCAGATTGAGCCAATACTCACGAGAAATCGTTCAAAGTCATTGTTAACATTTGGTAAATAGGCCTTTTTTTGCATGTTTCTCTACTTACTAGCTTTCTCTATCATACGTCAAAACCATCATAGCTCAAAACAAAAACGATAAAGTTGAGTGTTGTGGACTGGACTAGAGTCGGTGTATAATGAGTCATGCCAAGAGTGAAGCCAAGTCTACCTATTGAACTGTCAAACCGGCTACCTATCGTGCAAAGTAAACAAACATTACGATTCTATGAAAGGTCTACAAAAGGTATTGCAATAAAATATAAAATATAATTGAATAAATGATCATAAACACGCAGAGAGCATTAAATTGCCATGGGATACGTTTGTTAACAATCAGTAATGAGAATTTCTACTATTTTTTGTGAAGATAATTGGACAAAATCACTGATAATAATGATTTACAACAGCCGCTATTTTTTTTCACGCTAGAAGTCATTTGAAGTTGATGTAGAAGTCCTCTGTTGCCAAGTGAAAAGAAAGAGAATCTTTCGAAAACCGTGATGCGAGTTAAACTGTTTTTCTCTTGGCGTGACTCATTATACACCGACTCTAGACTGGACTATGGAGAGTGTTTATGTGCAATCGTTGGAAATTTATAGTGTTTTCCGTGCTGAGTTTACTGAGGTTTTACTTAAATTTGAGTCGTTTAAACTCAAGCTTTGGGTAAGTTTCATTTTCTGTGTACCCTGAGACTGGATTGGAAGATTGCCGTAAAAGCTCGACGCAGATGTCGCCACTGCATGATGATGATAATGTTGACAGACTGCATATAAAATTCGTGAAAATTTGCATTAAATCATAATTTTCATCAAGCCTGCGTGAAATCCTTCCAATATAACATTCGAATTGAAGAAGAAAATGTTTTTACGATCAGACTCATGTGCATCTTTGACTTTTCCAGATGAACTTTCATAAGATATATTCATTTCATTTCACGGCTCCATCAATGCTGCATCGTACGTATGATGTAAACAGAAGTAAATTGCTAAATTACTCAAAATAAAGATGATTTGTCATCTTGTTAACACTTTATAAACCATCGAGCACCATTTTATAGTATGATGCGTGTTGAGTAAATCAAGTTCCATTGCGTTTTCCGTCGAAAATTGTGAGTATCAATATGTTTACCTAAAAAAGGCCAAAATGAACATTTATTGAAAATTGGCGTCCTATACAACCATTTCTACATTATCACCAGCATGATACAATCTTTCCTAAGTAAATTCACTTAATTTCCACTTTCATCCTAGTGGAAATCGCACAAATTCACCATTTTCCGAAAAATGCAGCTGCACAGGAGGCAGCCTCTACCTGTGGGTGTAAACTTGTTGTGCCTAATTTTCCATGAAAACATCTCCGATCCATACCGAAATAATAACAGTTAGTTTGCAAACACGTTTTCTTACACGATTCAAGCAAAAGTTTCCACCGGAAATTATTAGTTTTTTATTTATGTACAGATTTGCCCCCAAAATCGTCTGTTTTACTTGGAGAATTTGGAAACTATCCTCCTTCTAGTAGTTCTCACTTCGAAATGTAGGTGGCGAAAGCTTGGAAAAGTTTCACTGCAAGACGCCAATTGGACACTTTCCCCTTCCCGATGATATTGCTGGTTTGCGTGGGCGACCTTCGGTTGGTGAGAAAAGGGCCTACAAAGGTTTGTTTACAAAAAGCTTGTATGCCCTTTTCACATGTTGTTCTGGATATTATATAACGTTATTACGTTATTAATATCAACAATAGTCTGAACGTAGTACAATGTCATGACGTCAGGGTAGGCGTGTAACTGTTGGTGTAACTAACCCCTCATTTTATCTGTCATACTTTCATAGCAAATCAAAACAAACATAGTGTAGTACTGGAATGTATACTAGAATGGGGTACATTAAACGATTTGCTTGGGACCAATAGGTTAGTGCAGTAGTGAGCCAATTTAAAATCGTTAGTTTCGTATTGATTGTTGGTAGTACACACAAAGAAAAATCGTTGCTAAAATTAATAAAACCATTGGTAGAATTAAAATTTTGCATTGGTTCTTTTTGGTAGAAAGCGGTTGGCTTTCAAAACAAAAGTCAGCCAACTGTTAAAGCAAAAGTTGACCGCTCACTACTTTCAAAAGTTAAAACTTTCAAAATAAATTGTACTACTGTCAAATTAAAAGCTCGGGAGTGGTGGAATTAAAATTGGCATCTTTTCAATTCAAAAAAAAAGTTTCGGTTTGAAAATGTTATATTTTTGAAACAATAAATAACATTTTAAATATAAAAAACAAAATTTTGAAATTAAAAACATGCATTTTCATTGTAATATCATCTTTTTTTCATTTTAAATTCTAAATAATATTTAATTTATGTAAAACAGATCAAAAATGTATTTATTTTCATTTCCTTTTCAACTAATTAACAATTATGTAACGAAATTCACAGAGAGACACAGATAGACATCCCGGTAAGTGAGGGTTGATACGAGGAACACAGAATCCAGACACTGACAAGGCAAGCTTGGTATTGTTTTCCATTTGCAGAAAGTACCAACTGGTGACGGATTCTACGGGCAGCTGGTCTTCGTCCTTCTCCCAATCAAAGCTGAATTTTCGTTTTTCCGAGGCTTGTAGTAGGGTTTGATCCTTCTCCGACAGGAATTTTATAAGGTCGATACCGAAAGCTGGCGTGATGTCGTCCTGGCAGATTTCATAATCTGATATAAAAAAGAATCTAAAATCCAATAACAATAACAATGAAAATAGTTTACTTACCATTTGGAATGTCAATTTCACACGAGTCTCCACGAGGGTCTCTAGCAGCGAATAATTTCGGAATATCTAACTAATAACAGTTCAGTTTCTGGTATCCCATAAAAGAACATGACTCTTGTTGTAGCTTCTAACCTGGATTTCATGTTTACAGCGGCCAGACTAGTGAAAAGGGCGGCATATAAGATTCCAGTGCAGCCAGTAAAAACATCGCTGAGGGGTATTTTTGACAGTTGAACAACTTTTGTTTTAAAAATATGTACTTTTAAAATCAGGAGTCAAAAGTAAAAGAAAAACTTTCAATTAAAAAATCCAACTTTTATTTTGAATATTTTTGCTGTTGAAACTAAGAATTTTGGGAAAATTTTAAAATGAAAATGCATTATTTTTATTAATACAATTTTCGTTGTTTGTGTGTACTGGGCATCCAGATGCTTAGAGCAAGCGAATGGATATTCCCTTCCGGCTACCAGCTCCGGTGGGGAAATGTACTTGAGGATGAATCCTGTGAGGGTCTCGATTGCTAGAACAGGAAAATACAAACGTACAAACTATTCCACCACACTAACGTCCCTTTACACCAAAAACATTGATTGCTTGGGCTGCGCTGTCAAAACAATCGAGATAATAAAATCGTTCAAAAGAATTCCTCAGAGTTACTCTGGACTGCTCTTAATTTCTCACTGTCTTCCCCCTCGTATGTGACCATCAACATCAACGGTGTTATGACTTCGCTACAAGTGGATTCTGCAAGTGATATCACGGTGATTTCCAAGAAAACTTGGCAGCAACTGAGACGACCAAAGCTAACTCCATCAATGATTGAAACCTCCAACGCATCTGGTGAACCACTCGCTCTAATGGGAGAATTCCATTGTGAAGCAGTCCTCAATGACATCGTCAAGCGTGGTCAGTGTTTCTTTACGTCATCACCAGATCTCAACGTAATGGGTATTGATTGGATCGACATGTTCAACCTGTGGTCGGTTCCGTTCGATACTCTCTGCAATCAAGTTTCTGCTGTATCCAGACCATGTTTCGCCGAAGCTAGAGCACAGCTGCAAGCCGAGCATCCGGCGGTTTTCGACGACTCGCTGGGCCACTGCAAGAAAACCAAGGTAAAGTTATTGCTCAAACCTAACGCCAAACCAGTTTTCTGTTCGAAGCGACCAGTTCCGTTCAACACGATTCCGCTGGTGGATGCAGAATTAACACGTCTTCAGACTCTGGGAATCATCACGCCGATCGATTCAGAGTGGGTCGCTCCGATTGTAGCAGTACGCAAGCCGAATGGTAAAGTTCGCATCTGTGCAGACTACTCCACGGGACTCAATGAAGCGCTTGAAGCAAACCACCACAAACGAAGTGACAGACGGAGCGGCTCGAAAACTTTGGTGACTAACCTGCTATTGCAATTTTTCAGTGTACCACATGGCAACACCACTACTACTGGATTGTACCACATGGCAACACTACTACTAGATTGAACTAGCATTTTAACCGAATGTACTAGAATGTTTTGGTTCTATCTCTTTCACTCTACTCAAAACTGAAATGCATAAAAAAATGACAAAATGATACGCACTCTTTGCACACTGCCAAAGAATCATTGTACACAAAATCAACTTTGTTAAAATCAAAACAAAAAAACTAACCCATCTGGTGGATGATGGCACAAGCTTCCAAGAAAATTCTATTACAGTGAACCACATTATTTTAATGGATTTCTTCGCCAGTAAGTCGTCTGTCACTTCGTTTGTGAAACCACTATCCTCTACCTACCCCGGAGGAGATCTTCGCACAGCTCAACGAAAGCACCATATTCAGCATCATAGACCTTTCCGATGCATACCTGCAAGTGGAAGTAGATGAAGAATCGAAGAAGCTCCGCACCATAAACACGCATTGAGGCCGCTTCCAATTCAACCGGCTCGCTGGAACATTGCAAAGACTGGTTGACAGCATAATAGCCGACATTCCTGGTGTTCGGTCGTTTCTCGCTATCATCTTCGGAAGAACTTGGGAGGAACACAAGGCGTCACTAGACAAGCTACTACAACGTCTAGGGGAAAATGGGTTCCATGTCAAGCTGGAAAAGTGCCATTTCTTCCAAACCGAAATCAGATATTTGGGGCATATCGTCGATCGAAACGGCATCCGTCCGGATCCAGAGAAGCTTCAAGCCATCACCTCTATTCCAGCACCCACCAATGTTTCCGAAGTGCGATCGTTCCTGGGAGCCGTTAATTTCTACGGCAGATTCGTGCGCAACATCCATGAACTTCGTCATCCTCTCGACCAATTGCTCATGAAGGATTCGAAGTGGCAATGGAATTCCGATTGCCAACGGTCTTTTGAGCAATTCAAGCAAGTCCTGCAGTCCGATATGTTGCATACGCATTACGACCCGAAGTTACCAATCATCGTAGCAGCGGACGCCTCCAGCACGGGCATCGGTGCAGTCATCTTCTATGAATTTTCGAATGGACATCTGAAGGCAATCCAGCACGCATCAAGATCCCTCACTCCAGCGGAGAAAGGTTACGGGCAGCCGGAAAAAGAAGCACTTGCACTAATATATGCGGTAACGAAGTTTCACAAGTACCTCCTTGGGCGCAGATTCACTCTGCTCATGGATCACAAACCGCTGTTATCAATCTTTGGATCGAAGAAGGGCATTCCTTTGCACACCGCAAATCGACTTCAATGGTGGGCATTGATGCTTCTCAATGCCAGACTTCGGATGCGCCGATATGCTGTCAAGACTCATCGACCGTTCTAAGCAGCAAGAAGAGGAGTACGTTGTGGCAGCGATATCCCTAAAAAAAGACATGGTGAGCTTTATTCAAAACACTATCGAGCAGGTACCAGTTTCGTTCACAGACATCAAAAGTGCAAAACAGGCAGATGAACCACTACAAGCGGTGCTGCAGTTCATTCGTGAGGGTTGGCCAAACGATGCACGATCAGTCGAAGATCCAGAGATTCGAGTCTACTTCAACAGGCTGGAGTCTATCACCAACGTCGATGGCTATATACTGTTCCACGACAGGGTAGTCGTTCCGAGCAAGTTCAGAAGGCAAATCCTGAAGCAGTTTCATCGCGGACATCCCGGCATGGTACGAATGAAGTCTATTGCACGCAGTTTCGTTTACTGGCCCGGAATCGACAACGACATCGAGAATTTCGTCCGGCAATGCACTCTCTGCTGCACTTCTGGAAAAGCACCAGTCAAAACAACGCTTGAAACGTGGCCCATCCCTGATAAGCCGTGGTCACGCATCCATATTGACTACGCAGGACCTGTGGACGGCGTATTTTTCCTGGTAGTTGTCGACCCGTACACCAAATGGCCCGAAGTATACGCAACTAAAACCACAACGACAAGAACAACAATCAAGCTACTTACGCAAACGTTCGCAACATTTGGCGTGCCAGAAACCATCGTCTCAGATAATGGTACCCAGTTCACCAGCTACGAGTTCAAGAATTTCTGTGAGAATCAAGGCATTCACCACGTCCACCGCACAGCACCATTCCATCCTCAATCAAATGGGTTAGCAGAACGGTTCGTGGACACCTTGAAGCGCACTCTTCGGAAGATTCGATCGGGAGGAGACACACTGGAGGAAGCATTGCAGACGTTTTTACAAGTTTACAGGTCAACACCAACGGCTGACCTAGGTGAAAAGTCGCCTGCAGAAATAATGTTCGGACGACCGGTCCGCACAGTTTCGTCAATGCTACTTCCACAACACAACCGTACATCAGCAGCACCTCGAGCAGCACAACCGAAAGCAGATGAGCAAAACAAGCGTTTCAACAAGAAGCATGGAGCGATTTCGAGGCAGTTCGTTCCGGGTGATGCTGTATATGCTCAAGTCCATCAAGCAAATTCCTGGAAATGGCAGGCTGCCACAGTAATCGAGCATGTCGGAAAAGTCAACTACACGGATACGAATTTTGTTTATTTAAAACAAAAATATAAATGTTTATACTCTACACGCAGAAAAAAATATTTTAAACGTAATAATATTTGACGTAAATTTAATAAGAATTTCATTTTGTTTTGGCTGCAAAATGAAATCATTATTATTTCAACAATCCAGTATCTTTGTTTTTAAAAACCCATGGATTGTTAAATCAAAAAGAAAATCTTTTCGAATTTACAAGAACTTTTATGGTTTTGACGTAAGCTATCAAATTTGGCAGCTGGGTCAACAAAAAAATATGTTTGTTTTTAAAAGAGATTTCTTGTTGATTCAATCATATTTATTTTATTAAGCCTAAAAATATACGCAGTAGAAATAAAAATATGTTTATTGATTTAATTTTTAATAATTTGCGATTATTTTTATGTTTTGTTTTCTTTTTGTTACCAACAGAATAACAATTAAATTAAAAAAAAAAACTTTCTGAGGCATAAAATCTCTCCGGTTCATGAATTGATGGGTCGATAGGTAGGGTCCAGGTGTGGGAGCGGCCTTCCTGGCGTTGGGAGCATTGGTACTCAGTACTGAAAATAAGATCGACGGAAAAATCAAGGAAAAGAAGAAAAACTGTTTATATTATGCAACAGCAGCATACTTACTTACCTCTAGAGCTGAATCAAACGAGAATTTTTTTGTTATTGTTTACATTTTTGTCCGGGTTTTCACGAGGGAATGGTTGGTAGTTATTTTTGCATTCATGGCCCGGGGAATTGACACAACAAATAAATGTTAAATTAAAATTAACTATTGTTGGCTTGATAAAAGAATATTGTTATTTTTACAATAGTTGCAGTTGAAGAGTGGCTTATGAAAACAAATAGAATCTTATTTTGAATTTATTTGAATAAATATTATCGAAACAATAAAATGTAATATAATTTCAACCGGAATTGTTTGTGTAAATACAAATAAAGTTTTTTTTGGTTCAATGCAAACAATTTTCTGTCCGTGTAAACATATGAATTATTCAAAGTTAATTGAAAGCATGTTTAAAACTAAAATATTTTTGCTTGAATTAAATTCAAAAGCATGTTTATTTCAACAATATAGGATTTTGGTAAACGGTTTTTAGCGTGTCATGCCTTTTTATTTCCTTCTTGTTACATTCAGGAAAAAGTTGCCCCAGCTTTGCTCTACCTCAACAGAAAACGATTATCCATTCCGAATCCATTCCGGATCCTCCTCCGACACCGAACATAGAAAGAAACCGGTATGAGGACCAGTGGCAGAAACCGAGGCAGAAAAGGCAAAACGACGCCAATAACACAAATTTGCACCAGTTCCACTGAACTGGAACCCCCGGACACCCACCCCGACGGGTCCTCGCATCCTGGACCAGGACCCCAATTCCCACAGGTCACCCTTAATCGCACCCAAAATAAGAGCAGGAATTTAGATGCCCTGCCCGAAGATCTTATTTTATTATTTCTTTGCAAACCGTTTTATTTTGCTTTACCCTGCACTCAAATACTAAAATAATTTCAAAATATAGAGAAGCATGTTTAAAATAAACATATTTATTATTGTTCGCATAGCTGTCAAATCAAACAAAAACAATTACGTTTATTTTCAACACGAATATTTTTGAAATAAACGTAACATTAGTTTTATTTTAAACATTGATTTCACATGACTTCAAACATTGAATACGTTTGAAATCAACCTAATTTATGTTTGTGGCCAGAACAAACTGAGTTTACGTTTGAATTTACCTCAAATATTTTTGTTTCGACGATAGTTTTTTCTGCGTGTACAACGTTTTCCTGGAGGATAATCAGCGGCTCTTCCGTTCTCATGCCAATCAACTGAAGCAACGTACGGTCGAATCTGGTCCAGATCCTAGTCCAAGCCAAGGTCCTAGTCTGTTATCGGTATTCTTCGACGGTTTTGGCCTAGACGTACCTGTGGAAGTTGAATATTTCTCCGCACGAGAATCACTCAGCGCCAATGGGCAACGCCAGTGGTACCGTCCTATCTGCCTGATGAGCTGCGACCGAAAGAGGACGAATGCTGTGCTTGCTGACTGAGGTGCTATTCGGGCGGGAGAGAATGAATAGCAGAGTGAATGTGTTCATCCATCTGACAGTTTACCAAGGGGTTCAGTAATGGATGCTATACATAACGAATATTAATCTATTCAGTCATATTTACACCCCACAGTACCATCCGTTCCAGCAACGATACCGGCTGCAGTGCCCGACGAACTTGGTCCAGTTGATGAAGAGCTTGGAAGTGATGAGGCGGAGTATTTTTCGGATGATAGTGAGGCAGACAACCCACCACAGCAAGATCCAGTACCAGTTCCGCCAGCAACAAGGGAACGCCGGCAGACTCGTTTACCAGCTAGATTCGAGGAGTACTGGATGAATTAAGAGGGGAGATGTTCCATCCAAGCAATCACGATGTTCCATTCAAGTAATCGAAGCAACCTACAGCTGCGACTGAGATGGAAAAATTAGTGATTCGAAGTGTAGATGTCAACCTGAATAAACGTATAGTTAGAAGCACTCAAACTTTCTTTATTCTTTGAGAAGAACACTTTACATACCCATCGGAATCCGTTTACGGAATCCCCATCGGGATTCGTTTATAGAATCACCATCGGGATCCGTTTACGGAATTTCCATAGGGATCCGTTTACGGAATCCCCATCGGGATCCGTTTACGGAATCCCCATCGGGATCCGTTTACGGAATCCTCATCGGGATCCGTTTAGGGAATCCCCATCAGGATCCGTTTACGGGATCCAAATACGGAATCCCCATCGAAATCCGTCTACGGAACCCGTCATCGGGATCCGTCTACGGAACCCGTAATCGGGATTTGTCTACGCAACCCGTCGTGTATGGAACCCGTCAATGAAATCCATCATCGGGATCCGTAGACGGATTCCGTCATCGGATTTCTATCGGGGTCCTGTTCCAATCATCTCCACTTTTATTAAACAAATTCACTCACCTTCAAAGAGATTCGGCTTCAAACTCTCTGCCGGAATCCAGCTTTGGATTCCCTGCCATGATCCGGCTTCGGACTGGTGCACTTTCCTAAAAAAGATAATTATATTAAATTAACAATTAACCTCGTAATTAACTCACATTTACTTACCTGTAAAAACAGCCTCCCTTTTCCTTGAAGCGACTGTTATTATTTTCCCTCCTCCAACCATTTCAAAACAGAAACAAAACAAAACACTACCCGGGAGTCCCTAATAAAAATTGTATGGTTAATTTGCTTAACGACGTGTTCTGGGTATCATCCAAACCATGTGTGGAATAGTTCAATGATTTGGGTTATCGTTCGTTTATGGTTATTTTTTATTAGGGGTGCGTTCACGATAAAGTTTTCATTTTGCACCCCGCGGTGGGAGTCGTTGTTGCTAAAATAGGTATTAAACCCCGTTTAGCGCCCCCGCGGTGGAGATGCTCTTAGACCGTTTGCTCCCGTGATTTAAACTCGAAAATGAGTTAAAAGTTAACTATCTGGCATCCCTGTAATGGAGTTTGACAGTCGAACTTTCTCGTTCTCAATTCTCATTCATTGTATTCCGCTTCGGTCGAGCGTAGTCGCAATTGGTCAGGACGCGTGTTGTTAATGTTGACTAGTGAAGTTTTACAAGATTATTACTGATCACATTTAGCATTTAACTGGAAATATTTTCCGCCACAATGGACTATAACAAAATGAAAGTGAACGACCTGAAGGCGGAATTAGCCACCCGTAGCCTCGATACAAAAGGTGTGAAAGCGGTTCTCGTGGAGCGTCTCAAAGAAGCCATCGAGAAAGAAAATAGTGTAATTACAACCGATCCTACTACAGCCGTTGCAGGTATGGTTATTGTGATATCTTTGAATGCTGTACCGGTGCACCTTACTTTGCAAGGAATCGAAAATCGGAAATTAATGTGCACTGTCGCTTTTCTAGAAAATGGCGCGCCATTTTGAGCTTTCGCTTTTCTCCTAAACTCCTACCAGAAGAACTCACGAACACTATAGCGAGCTGGTGGTTGAAAACAAATCTGATGTGTTTAGAGGTGTTAGTTACCAGGGTTGCCAATAGAGGTTTCTGTCATAGTCAATGTTATAATAAGAGTCTTCATGCCAAACACTGTCGAATGCTTTTTCTATGACTAGAAGAGCAACTCCAGTTGAGCAGCCTACAGAATTGTTTGACCGAATTACGTTAAACGCTGTACAGACTGGAGAGTTATAACATGTTATAACGGTTGTCAAATAATTGCAACACAGAAACCACCATCAAGATAGCGCTATAACATGTTATAACTCTGTAGTCTGAACGTACTATAACTCTTAAGTCCAAGGCGAAATCCAAACTGCTCATCTGCAAAAACTGAGTTCGTATTGATGTGAAGCATCATTCTATTCAAAATTATCTTTTCAAAAAGTTTACCTATTGAATAAAGCAAACTTATTGGACGGTAGCTAGAAGGTTCAGCTGGATTTTTATCCGGCTTCGAAATTGGAATAACTTTGGAATTTTTCCATTTATCAGGAAAGTATGCCAAATGGAAACATCTGTCAAATAATTTTACCAAGAAAGACAAAGTACTCTGGAAGTTTTTTGATGAGGATATAGAAAATTCCATCATCACCTGGATCTTTTATATTTTGATTGTTTTTTTTAGTTATAGATCTTACTTCGTCCCCCAGGAATCATCAAAAATATTTTCCCGAGAGAAAATATTCAGATAGTCCCGACCCACCTGATTCTCAATAGGACTAGTAAGACCCAAACTGAAATTATGGGAACTCTCAGATTGCTTAGCAAGTTTCTGCGCTTTTTCCAAATTTGTGATCAAAATTTTACCACCTTCTTTAAAGGGGAGTTCACCGCTCCGAAAAAAAATAATTACGTTTTGATTTTTCTAAAAATATAGAAAAAAAGGTATCAAAAATCTAAAAACAAATCAATTTTTTTTTCTAATTTTTCAAAGAAAATTCACGTGCACAAACATTTTTTATAAGTCATTATGGCGTAAAGTTGAACTCAAAAAACCACAAAACATCAACTTTTCGGTTTTGCTGAGGGTCCAATTTTTCCATGATGAGATAGAAAAAATATTTTTGCATGTAATTTTTGACAAAAATTTAAGGAAGGAACTGATTTTCTTGGATTTTTGATATTTTTTCCCAATATTTTTAGAAAATAAAAACGCACCGAAAATATTTTTTTTTCGGGCCTGTTAACTTCCCCTTAAGTGCTGGAATAGGCTTTTGAGGTATTTCCAAAAAAAAAATGTGAGTTTACAAAAGGGTTTGGAACTTGGGTCCTTCAGACCGATCGCGTTTGTCATAGTGGTCTTTGGTTTTTTGTTCATGATTCCGTTATAAAAAGTCTGGGACTTTGAACAGTTATCTGAAGTCTATGACTTGAAAAATTGGTAACTACACGCAATGCTCATTTCTGTTTGTCAAACTTTGTTTATTGTTGTTTTACATCAACAGCAGGCTGGCCCCAATGATTTTAACCTTATCAACTATGGTAAAAAAATACATTCAAGCATGGTCATAAAATTAAAAAAACATTAAATAACGTATATCTTATAACTTATAGTCAATATCTTAACTCCTGCCGGCGAAAAACAGAAGAAAACTTTCGACGAAGCGCATCACGGGAGAGATGAAAGTCGAAAACAGATGCAACTCTGTTGAATGTTCTCTGCAGTCCGCAAATCGCACCGTACGCTCCATAATTTGTGCGACGTAGAGGCAGTCTTAGCATAAGGTTATTACGAAGCGGTCGGGGTTGAACATTTGCCTCAGAATAGCCTCACAATCTGTCCTTCCTCGTAGGATATCGGCCACGGTTAGGGCTCTGCTTGTGTCTCATCTAGTCCGGAGAAGTTCTAGGTCGATAAGTTGACAACGGCTTTCGTAACTTGGTAATCGAAACGTATCATTCCAAGGCAATCTACGCAACGCAAAACGAAGAAAGCGACGTTGAACAGATTAAATTCTCTCGGCACCGTTGTTGTAGTTTGGGTTCCAAACCGCTGAACAATACTCAAGCGTCGATCGAACAAGCGAACAATAGAGAGATTTTAGACAGTAGATATCAGTGAAGTTTTTAGCTATCCTAAAAATGAACCCTAAAGTTCTTGACGCCTTATCAACAACATATGCAATGTGTTGCTTGAATGAAAGCTGCGAATACAAGATCACACCCAAGTCTTTCACCTGATTCACGCGTTCGATTTTCGAGCCAAGCATGTCATAGCTAAATATTATCGGTTGTTGTTTTCGTGAGAACGTAATAGCGGAGCATTTGACTGGGTTCACTACCATTCTGTTTAACCTGCACCAACTAGCGAATACATTCAGTTGACGTTGAAGAAAGTGACAGTCAGCAATGGAGCAGATTCGTAGGAAGATTTTGAGGTCATCTGCATATGATAACCGAGGAGCTTCGATGAGATGCACGTCGTTGAAGTACAGCATAAAAATTAACGGTCCCATGTGGCTTCCCTGAGGTATACACTCAAACAATTTCACACGTTTGATCGAAGTGTTTAAACACTTGATTTTCTAAATGCACAATCACATTTACTTTAAGTGTATTTCACCTTGGTTCAATGTGTTATACACGTTAATTTATAGTGTTTCAAACTTTGAAATGTTGAAAATCTTTCACTATCTATTCAAGTGTAATGCACATTGAATCACGCTACTGTTCAAAACAGATGGATTTAAAGTGTTTTGCATTTCAATACGATGTGAATTGCTTGCTCAGAAAGGTATACATCGATAACAAGAGTTGTGACTTTATCCTATCAACCTGCCTCATATATGAGAACCGTGACACAGTGAGATCGAACGAAGACTCCGGCAGCAGCATACCCCAACAGTCCATGATCGAATCCCAAATCAGACCCATTAAAAATATATGTGAAAGCTCTGGCCTCTGGCAGTTTTGTTTATATATTTGTCGATTCATTTTTAGAGTCGGTAAAGTAGAATTCGATAAAGTAGAATATTGTAGAATATTGAACTATGGTGTGCAAAGCTATTGATATCACCATATGAGGCACATAGAATCCAAGTGTGTCACAATTCAAATCCATAGTGTTCAGACATGGTTCATAGCATAAGATTCACACATGAAATGGATGTGTTTCACAATATGCGCAAAATTAAGTGTGAGACACATAATGACGACGTGTGGAATTTTTTGAGTGTAACATGTAAACATATCAAACAGAAATGAATAAATAGCAGCGCCGGTGGTGTAGTGTTAAGCGTGGTTAAGGGAAGTAAAGTCGTTGGTCCCCGGTTCATGAGTTGATGAGTCGATAGGTAGGGTCCAGGTGTGGAAGCTGTCTCCCTGGCGTTGGTAGCATTGGTGCTCAGCACGGAAAACAAGATCGATGAGAAGTGAAACAGCGTGTTTTACACACGAAGCATAATTTGTGTTTAACATAATAAAGTTTATTTTAATTGTATTTTTTTTTAAATTATATTCACTTTAAAGCTCATGGGTCATTTATGACTTGTCCGGGGGTGAGATATGAACTCGTGATTTTGGCGTGAGAGGTATGAATGTAACCACTACGTCGAGGTCACCCCCAGAAGAGAACATTATGGTGGTATTTGATCAATTCAAGCTCTTTAGAATAATTCCTGGACAACCGATTTTCTTGCATGGATATATTAGATGATTGAATTAATTTTTGGAGTAATTAGAAATCTGCAGAATTCTAGCTAACTATTAGAAGAATTGCGAAAATACAATGAGAACATAATGCAGGTACCTATTTCATAAATTGAAGGTGTTTTAGCACTTTATACTATAGACCGAACTTTAGGGACATAATTTTGAGATGTGTTCCTAATTATGGCCTACGAACTTTATTTGATAACTTTGTTTTGGTATTGATGAAACCATTCGCGTTGACGATGACTCTGCAGCTGTTCACTCCTATAGGAAAATGCCATAAGCAAATGTCGAATTTCGTGAAACATAGCGGATCGTTTTTTATACTTTCACTCCACTGAAAAATCCCGTAGGCAAAATGTTAATCTAAGCGTGAAAGGAAGGGTCGACACGGTGCATACGCTATTTCTAAACAAACAAAATTTGAGAAGGATCTACTCATATTCGTCAAAAGTAGGCCACCCCAAATTAGTAAACAAAGTTTAGATGTCGAATGGAAAACATCGACCTGAATCCCAACGAAGTTGTTTATTTGTCATCTTGTCAGTTCCAAATTTGTTTGTTCAATTTAGTGTAGTGTAGGATATGAGTAGATCCTACTCTTCTTCTACTTCTTTCCTTTATTTAACGTCGGTCTCTGTTCCGCAATCTAGTGCTAATCACCGACGGACATCGATTGCCATCCATTGACGGCAATCGAATGAGCAAGGAAGGCAGCTTCCACACCTGCGTAGGATATCGCACCCATTCAAACACACATGGGCCGGGACCAACGGCTTTACTTCCCATTCCGAAGGAAGACGTGACCAGAGATTTTTAAGCCTCAGAAAAATCCCACTGACCTCGGCTGGGATTGAAACCAGACCCATTGGGGTGAGAAAGCAGTCACGCTTACCACTACACCACCGGCGCCGGCAGTAGATCCTACTCAAATTTTGGTTGTTTAGAAATAGCGTGCAGTCAATCCTCCCATCAAAACAAACTTCACGGCAAATGAGACCAATTCATACCGTACCGTACCGTTTGCTCAAACTTGTAAAAGCGTAGGTCACTCGTAGAATGAGATTTTTTTTATCAAATATGAGTAAATTTTATTCATATAGTGACATTTACTAATATATAAGTGGGATTTACTCATACTTATTCTATGAGTAAACCACGTTTTTTCTAATTTGAGTGAACGCGATTCAAATATGAGTTAGATTAATTTAACGTGAAAGCCCTTCCAAAAACTATCAAGCTGAACAATGCATTGAATCCTAAGTAACATGGATCGATTCTCCTCGTTGACTTTTTCTTTCGTTAATAACTTGGCTACAAAACCATTTCTAGTCATATTTGCCATATTAGATGCTAGATAATAGCATCTAATATCGAACTATGTATTGAAAATAACTGTAAGTGCCTTAACATGCAAAGAGAAAATCTACAAAGAAAATCTGTCAATGTTACTTAGGAGCTAATGCATTGTTCTGCTTCCTAATACTTGGTGTGGTCGTGAGATGATCTATATGACTTTATTTTTATTCTAAAAGCATCGTGTTTACACGCATCTTCGCGTTTGTGAAACTTTAAATCTAATAAAGCTAATTTCTGTATTTCTCACCAACTCCTCTCCCTATTTTCTTAGAGTCCGCTTTGAGAAGCGTCCGAGAACGGTTGTGTGTTTTTGCTCCGCTGCGTGCTTTTTTTTTTTAGAGCTCGGGCTATCTTTGTGCTGCCGTGTAGTTTTTCGGTGCTCGCATTTGAATAGTTTTATGTCCCGGACGCGATAATTCTATTTAGAATGATTTGTGCTGATGTTTTTCCCCTGTTGCTTTGGTGCCTGGTGTGCTCTCGCTCCCTTTGTTGACAGTGTGACTCGACCGCGCTGATCTATTATTAGGTTTTTGCGGTGTGCATTGCTTTTGTGCACAGAGTGACATGAAGAAGAAAAGTGATATTTAGTTATTGTGTGTTTGGATTCGCTGGAGGAGGAATTGTTTAAAAATGACTAGAGAAAATTAAGCATCGAGAATGCGCTCCCGGATGTATTGATTTGGTGAGTACGTTCCAGTTGAAGATTGTTCTCTCTAAATATCCCTTTTTTGAATACGTTTCATCAATCAAACATTATTATATGTTGGGTTTGGGGGGGGGGGGGCAGCCTAAGGGTTTCAATGGATTTGTAGACTGGACAAGTGTTCGTGGATTTGCCAGTCCCTTGTCACGTGTTGATAGACGTACATCTTGTCGTTTGTCTTCCAAAGGTCTTCAATGAAGTTGATTCACCCAGCTGCAACAAACCATCAGGCAGAACTTTACAACCAGTGAAGTATCTGCAGTCATATGTAATCCTTGTACTGATGGTGGGTTCTATTCACATCACATGTTCCCCTATAAAAAAGTGAATTTGTGTCGCATATATTATAATCTCATCTGATTCTGGATTTTACAGTCAGCTTCACAGGTGTCAACCTCCTGCCCAGGAATAAGGAAAACTTCGTTAAAGTCTCTTATTGTGTTTCCCTTCCGACTGGGGGACTTGTAGACTTCGGGGCAAACTTTCTTTGACGGTGGTGGATTATTCCCTTCGTTCGCCTCCGTATCCGAAACTGGCTACATCTGTTCCAATTCTGCTTCAGCCTCCAAGCGAGTCTTGAACTCTCTTTTTTTCACTCAATTGATACGTTCCCACATTGGGTTTGGCATGGAGAACTCGTCTTGAGAGAGTTTCGCTACCGCGTTTTTTTTCCGGCCAGTGTAGGATTCCAGCTTCTTTCCAACCAGAAAGAATTACGGTTAGGCATGTTTCGCATCTTTCAATTGTTTGTACCACTTTAAATGGCATTTTTTCCGCACTTGAACTTGGACGACACTAGCTGACTCCCTTCCGAAACATTTTGAACTGTCACTTTTCTCCAGGCAACTTTGTCATCATAAAACTGAACGGTACCAAGTCAAGTCAAAATGGATAATAAATAAACAATAAGGTATTCAAATTTACTTTATAAATGCTATAATAAACCATTGTGCAGCGATGATCGAGACGTTTCCGTCGGATAAGATTATTTTGCGGCCGAGTGTCTAGGAAGCTATGGAAACCGAAATGGCTCTTGATTTTGTTTTATGCCCTTATAGTATAAACCACCATCGCACTTTGTGAGTTGCCCCAATAGAACCCTTGCTTTTGGTTTGAATCAGTACAAATTCGTTCTATTATATAAAAAAAAAAAGAAGTATACATATTCATTTTCTTCCGAACTAAATAAACCACCATCACACTTTGTGAGTGGCCCCAACAGTATCCTTGCCGTTGGTCTAAATCGGGTCAAATCGGTTCTAATAATTATTTTATATTCAATCAAGTAAACCACCATCACACTTTGTGAGTGGCCCCAACAGCATCCTTGCTGTTGGTTTAAATCGGTTCAAACCGCTTATAATTAATTATTTTGGTCATTGATAAAATAAAATAAACCATCATCACACTTTGTGAGGGGCCCCAACAGTATCCTTATTGTTGGTTTAAATCGGTATACACACATCTAATAATGATCTACATCTCTAGACAGCCGGCTGTTTAGAGCATAAATCGAAAACACTTATAAATAACTACACAAAACAAAAGATCGCATCACTTATCAAGGTGAATCCTGATCCAACGAACCTAACCCACTAACAAAACCTCCTTCCTGTGACTTTTGTGGGATGCAGAGGTAAACACGGTCCCAAAACAACAAAAGTCACACACTAACATTCCTTCCCTCTCCCACCTGATTGCAAGGACGTGGCCGGTGACGTTATTGATCTTTAAAGGTAGGAGTCACTGGAACATGTACACTGAGAATGGCAGGTTACTACCAAGCCACATTCAGTTGATTCTTTGTACAATTTCACTGGTTCAGATCAATCACGGAGTGCAACTATCGATACGTGTAGTCAGACTAAGCTAAGCTAAGCTAAGCTAAGCAACTCCTCTCCCTATTTTCTTACATGGGGGCTCGTCCGGGAAGGAGTTATCGAGAAATTGTTCGGTTGACGCGTTTTTTTTTATTATTATAGTCGCTTAACACTCTTGCGTCATTCGTGACTTGTCCGGGGGTGAGATTTGAACTCGTGACTTTGACGTGAGAGATATGGATGTTAACCACTACGCCGGGGTCGCCCGCACGGTTGACGCGGTAATATCGCTAAAAAGTGATTAAAAGTTGATATGAGAAGAACGCCATTCCTCATTCAACATGGCGGAACAAGTGGATGAGTTGTGCGAAATTTTCACAAAAGCCGGATTGACGCGTGAGTGTGAAAAGCGTGGCTTGTCTTCGGATGGGTGCAAGAAAGAGATAGCGCAAAGAATCGTATACTTCGACAAAACGTACGACGGTCGTTCGCGTACCAACAACGAGGTACGGGATGACAAGCGAGACAATGATGATTGTGCGGACGAGGCCGCAGTACACGATGACGGCGAGAATGATGGCAACGTTGTAAACGACGATGATGATCACGATGACAATGACGAACACGATGACAACGATGATGAAGAGGACGGCGATAGTCAAACTCAAGACGTCAAGGATAGCGATATGTTTGTCACTGCGTTGACAATCAATCAATCAGTCAATCAGATTGACCGCCCACGGTTGCTGCTCTGTTATTACCAGATCAGCTGCAATTACACAGAGAACCAACAGATGATGTTTTGGGACTAACATTCATCCTCAATGTGTAAGAACTGGAGATCTAATATTTAGCAATACCAGCGCCGGCCGTGTCCGAATGCAGGTCAACTAGGGAATGGGAAAAAATGTGTTGACGTGGTACTCGGTGTGAAGGAAACCGAGAAATCCTCTGCGCTTCCACGAGAAATCACTGGGATGTTGAATGTGGGGAAAGGTTGCACACGCACACGCAGGGATCGTTTTTTGGTAGAGCGATTATAATACACAAACACACACACACACACACACACACACACACACACACACACACACACGTGCGCGCACTCATCCAATTTCTATTTTTAGATCAGGACCCACACTGTGGTAAGTGATGCGATCGGTGTTAAAGAAGAATTTGTTTTCATTAAAATCTAGTGGGTATAGAATAAGGCAAAGTGAAAAATTGCAAGGAAGGGGACGGGCCTGAGATTGGGATGCAGGAAGAAGTTGACGGGCACAGCACGAAAATTTATGTTTGCGCAGTGAGATATAACTTCGTTTGCCAAACTGAAGAACGCTTTGATCAAAGAGTTTGCCCCTTTCATTCGCGCGAGTGACATTCATCGCCAACTGGCAGCACGAAAGAGAAAATCAAACGAAGCCATACGTGATTACATCTACGAGATGCAACGTATCGCCCACTCCATTGACCTCGATGAGCCGAGCGTTTGCGAGTATATTGTTGACGGGATCACCGACGATGAATTCCACCGATCGTTGCTTTACGAAGCACAAACGATTCGACAGCTGAAGGAGAAGTTACTTAACTTTGAAAAAGTGCAAAAGAAGATTGTCGTAAAACCGAAGCCACACGAAGGCCAGCCAAGGAAAAAGGAGCTACGCGAGAAAGAGATGAAAAAGCAACCGAGATCAAAGAAGAACTGCTTTAACTGTGATGATGCGTCACACTTTGTCGATGAGTGCCCGCAGATGAACGACGGACCGAAGTGTTTCAACTGTAATTTGTTCGGTCATTTATCAAAGAACTGTACGAAGTCTGATGAAAAAGTGAAACACGAAGGCGTCAAGAAGAGTGTATCGAAAGTGAACACATTGAAAAGTCTTGATTGCGTGAACCCAAGTGTGCTGGTTAACATTTATGACTATGAGATCAGTGCAACCGTTGACACACGAAGAGAAATTTCTCTAATCCGAAAAGATTTTTGGATTGGCGAAAGACCAAGGACAACTGAAACAGTCAGACATGAAAGTGCGCGGCTACGGAGGTGACATAAAAGTTGTTTGCGGCGAATCAGTGCTTAATGTTTCGATCGAGAACGAGAAATACGAGATTCTTGTTTCCGTTGTGCCGAAGGAAGCGATCGATGTTAAAATGCTGATTGGAATGGATTTCCTACGTTGTGTCAATAACTCAATCATACCGGAAGGTGTACGAATCGAAAAGTTGCCGACGAAAGAGCCTGAATGCGAAGCAAAGTGGATCCGCAGGGTCGAAGAATACATTGGTGTTAGTGAAATTGACGTACCGTAACAATACCGCGACGATGTCATGAATCTTATTGAAAATTATCAACCGGTATCGTCAGTTACGGCGGCGAACAAGTTTAAAATAAAGTTAAAATAAAGACAATGAAGCTTTGTGCGTGAATCCGCGACGGTTGGCTCCTCTCGAGAAGGAAATTGTGAAGAAGCAAACTGACGAATGGTTGGCAAACGATATTATTCAATCATCCCAGAGTGAATACGCGAGTGCCGTAGTAGTAGTACCGAAGAAAGACGGATCACGTCGTGTGTGTATTGATTATCGTACCATCAATAAGGAGATGATTCGTGACAATTTTCCTATGTCGAATGTAGAAGAACAAATCGACCAGCTGTCTAGTGCGCGGGTGTATACTACGTTGGATTTGGAAAATTCGTATTTCCACGTACCTATTGATGAAGAAAGTCGTAAATATACATCGTTTGTGACAAACGATGAGCAATTTGAGTTCTTGCGTGCCCCGTTCGGACTGTGTACAAGTGGAAACGCTTTCGGACGATTCATAAACAATGTGCTGAAAGAACTGATCAACGATGGTACGATTGTAGCATTTGTGGACGATATAATCATTCCATCGAAGACTGAAGAAGAAGGACTAGAAGTGTTAAAACGACAGGTAGAGTACCTCGGTTACACAATATACGACAGCAGAGCTAAACCGGCACCTGCAAAGATTGAAAAGGTTAAGCAGTTCCCGATGCCGACTACGGTGAAGCAACTCCAGAGATTTTACGGTTTGGCCAACCGGTCCGCACTCGTGTTTATTTCAGTTACCATGGGGACGTAATTTGTGATTAGCCCCGGTCCCTTTCAAATTGTATCATTATTTATGTACGACTTTAAATTTTAAATGACGTTTCACATTCATATAGTGATGGCCGATTTTCATTCGAATAATCGATTAATCGATTAACGAACCGAAAATTAAGATATTTGTAATCGGTTATATCATGCTGATATAAGCATTAACCTCACCAGAGGATCATCACCCATCGTTTCAAACATATGCTGCACTCTCATTTGTGGAAAAATGACAGCACAGCGAACAAAAAATAATCGATTAGATGTTAATCGAATAAATTAAAAAATGGGACATCTCTGATTTTGGTGTGATTGTTTTGATAAAAAAGAGCGCAAAATTTCATCTCTACCGAGGGGGAAGCAAAACCACAAAATTACCTTGCATACGGGGGATATTCATTGGATGAAAGGGACCGTGAAGGAGGACACTAAAATAGAAAGTTTTTCTTCCGACTGTTTCATCTTAGTATTCATCTTTGGTTTGGCTAGTTACTTCCGGAAATTCGTACCCTCGTTTGCCGATGTTGCACGCCCTCTATCAGGTTTGTTAAAGAAAGACTGCAAATGTCACTTTGACAACGAAGCGATTGCCGCTTTCAATCGCATAAAGGAGATTCTCGCAAGCTTTCCGGTGTTGCAGATATTTCGACCTGATGCTGAGACCGAAGTCCATACTGACGCCAGTAATCCACTTTAGCTGGCATCCTGATGCAGCGTGCGAATGACGATGGTAAATTTCACACTTGTTATTATTACAGTCGTTTAACAAGTGGCGCTGAAAAAAATTATCACTCTTACGAGCTAGAAACGTTGGCAGTGGTTGAATCGATCAAGAAGTTTAGATGTTACCTCTTGGGTCGTAAATTCAAAGTCGTTACCGATTGCAGAGCATTTAAAGATTCGATGACTAAAAAGAAGAAGAACGCTCTATTGCTCGATGGGTTGTCGACCTAGCTAAGTTTGATTTTGATGTCGAGCACCGCCCCGGAGAAAAAATACAACATGTTGATGCGTTGTCGAGAGCGAATATTTTGATAATTTCTGCTTTTGTTAAATCCCAAATCTGTGAAGGTCAGCGAAACGACGAAAAAGCCAAAGCAATTATGGCAGTTTTGCATAGCAACGGAAAATACGAAGGGTACAGTACAAGCAACGGAGTTCTATATGCAGGCGAAGGAGAAAACCGACGAGTGTATATTCCAGAATCTATGGAAGCGACGATTATACGAGCTGCTCATTTCGGAGTGAAGAAGACGAGCGAACGGATTGATAAGGACTATTTCATTACTGGACTGGATGAAAATCAAGCGCTGTATTGCTACTTGTGTTCCTTGCATTGTCAGCGAGAAGAAGCGTGGAAATCAAAAGGAGAACTCAAGCCGATTCTAAAAGGTGACGTGCCTTTGGACACCCTACATGTAGATCATCTCGGACCAATGCCATCAACCCGAAAATCGTATAATTACATTTTGACGGTGATTGACGGGTTTTTTTGAAATTTGTTTGGTTGTTTCCAACTAAAGCCACTGGAGCCGAAGAATCGTTGATGAAGCTTCGGATTATATTCGACACGTTTGGTAATCCTCGAAGAATTATCAGCAACCGTGTTTCAGCGTTTACCTCAGGACTGTTCACCAAGTTTTGCTCGGATGAAGGTATCGATTTACATACGATTGTTACCGGTGTTCCCCGTGGCAATGGACAGGTGGAACGTGTCCACCGCATCATTATTCCGATGCTTACGAAGTTGTCGGTCGACAAGCCTGAAGGATGGTTCAACCAGGTCGTTAATGTCCAGCAGTCCCTGAACAACAGTTGGCAGCGAGCAATTCGAACAACACCATGCGAACTTTTCATCGGTGGTCAAGATGAGGACGAAACAGGATGAAGTTTTGTATGAAATTTTGCAGCACGAAATTAAAGACGATTTCCAGCAATCACGAAGCAAAACACGGGAAGCAGTTCATCAAAGCATTCAGCTAATACAACAAGAGAATAAGAAGTACTACAACCTACGAAGAAAGCAGTCGCAGCAGTATCAACTCGGTAATGTTGTAGCTTATTCCGAAGACGGAGTATGGCGTCGGTCAGAAAGTCAAGCAGAAGTATTTTGGACCTTACTAGATCGTGGGAGTTTGGCCGAACGATCGCTACGAGGTGCGAAAGTTAGATGCCGAATCTGAAGGACCGAATAAGACGTCAACATCTGGAGATACCCTTAAGCCTTGGTCACTTCCGGGTCGGAAGTAATATCAGGAAAGGCCGTGTGGGACGATTGGTGTACCCCCGGTGGGAAACGAAGAAAAACTTAGTTCAGTGGTTACTATCGACCGATGCACACACATCTTCGCGTTTGTAAAACTTTAAATCTAATAAAGCTAATTTATGTATTTCTCACCAACTTCTCTCCCTCTTTTCTTACATCTATTGGTTGATATCAAGATTCATAATCGAAAAATGTTATCAATAAGTTTTCATCTATTCAAAATAAAAAGAAACCTATATTTAAATCAGTTTTATCGATATCTGTCAGTAAAAATCATAATTGTCTTTGTGATGTTCATAAAGAAAATAGTAAGTATCCTGATTGACTCTTAAAAAAATATAGATTTCAGTGATAAAACTGGAAGCTCTTTTTATAAAATATAAAATTTTGTTTTTAATTATATGCCTTAAAAATATAAATCAAAATATGAATTCAACCGAAATTAAAAACAAATAGCATATCAAAATATGTTATCAACATGATTTCAAAAACATAATTTGATATCATTTTGACAGAATTTTGATATCCTACTTTATGATAGGGTACTAATAATTAACTTTAATCGGGTTCCTCTCAAAGAAGCTTTGATAGATAAGACTGCAATCTTTCATTAGGTATGTTTAAATCAGAAATAAAACACACATTAAGGCTGAACAACTATAGCTAACCAAGGTTAGCTATGAAACAAAAAATAAAATGTTGAATAACTCACTTAGCAGTCATTCCCAACCCTATTTTTTATAGGATTTTTTTCATAACTTTGGGAGCCTTATCTACCCTAAAATATATAAAACCTGGAACCAAACATAATGTATATAAGATATCATCGAAAGCCTTCTACGAAAATATCTACTCGGAATTCTGATTTCATTATATCTCGTTAGAATAGGGGCAAGTGTGCCACCTTAACGTTCTATATATGGGTCATTCCGCGCCAAGTGTCCGAGGCATGTGAAATTGACCTCTTACGAATTAGACTAAATTTGGAGATGTTTATTTTGGTCTAACTTTTATGATTCCAAATGTTTGTGCCGATCGAAGCACCCAGGTCCAGGGGAGTATTTTTATATTTCGTGATTTTCAAGAAGGCACTATTTTCTTTTATCAATATATTCGGAACACATAAAGCTACAATTAACTTTTTTTTTATAAATGCGTTTATTTTTCCAGACTCATTTTCCGTAGCTTTGCGGAGCCGAGATTCATCGTTTGGGTTACAAAATTTCTTAAAACTAACGTTAGTAAAGCGTTGGCCGATTACTCGCGGCTATCTCGAGGTTAGGGGTAACAAAATATAACAAACGGATGGCAGGGTAGGGATTGAGAACACCAGGTTTTTTGAGCAATGTGCTCTTGATCTAGAACTAAGCGACATACTGGAGAAAAAGACGAACATGGGGGTAATACCGATGGGGACCTAGCAACTTGAGAGAACACAAGATGACACTAACTACTAAATCCTCAGATCGATCCGTTTTAATTAAATTGCGTATCTGAAAGTAAACCATTCGACTCGACTCATTTGTCTAGACGAAAAAAAATAATTTTTTCCAACAATTTCCGTATACAGGACAGCATTGCGATGGGACGGTACGAGTTATAATCCGACGCGGGTTTACCGGGTTTTTCGAATCGTACGAGTTAAAATTTCCCAAGATCAACCGTGGCTCCGGCATAGCCGTGCAGATATCCGCGAAACTTTGACGAGAGATCGTGGTTCTCGGTGGAAGATATACTGAGGCAATACCATAGAGGTAACTCTAAGACTAGAAGGTCCCGAAATAACGTGCTCAACTTTTTGACTCAGCTCTGGTACTCTCTTCGGTCCCAAGCTAATCGATTCACCCCTCGAAAATCCATTTTCCTCATTTTATCTGTCAAACTTTCATAGCGAATCAAAACAAACTTTGTGTAGTAGTAGAATTTCGACTAGAATAGGATACGTTAATCGTTTGCTTTGGGACCAATAGGCTAGTCAAGTAGTGAGCCAATTTAAAATCGTTAGTTTCGTATTGATTGTTGGCAATACTGAGGCATTTACCTCGAATATTAACCTGACATGCAACTACTTCAATGCCTGTCACCGAAAGCAGATCAATTCTGTAAAATGAATGGAGCTTGTTGATCCCGAGAAGCACCCCTCCATACGAATCTGCGCGGTTAAGATGAATAATGTTGAAATCGTGGAAAGTAAGATCGTTGCCTGAAGAGAGTCATGTTTCACAAAGGTCAAATGCATCAGAAAGTGAGTTGTTAACTAAAAAATTAAATGCTTCAAGTTTTGGCATAAGACTTCTACAATCAGACAATCAGACATAACACTCGCAAGTTGTTCATCGAACAAGCATTTAACGGTCAATTTAAAAGTATCATAGTTGGTAGTACCGCCACCTGTGGCGCGCATAGTAAATTCCCTTGCGTTTGACATTTACGCACTACCGCCATCTGTTCAGCGTACTACCCACCACAGTGTACTCAACAGATGGCGGTAATGTTTTAGCGACGATGTTTTACAATGAGAAATAATCAATGAGTTATGTCTGTTTGTCTGTGGTTACACTGAAGATCAGAGATCATATCCCCGACCACATTCGGAGAGTTATCCATCAAAGGATATGATCGATGCATGGAAGGACCACCTAGAAGCTATTTGCTTTAAAAGAGTTTTTACCATTGGCAGCACGAAATTAATAATTCTCCTCGTTGAGTCAGAGATATTGCATACAATTAACATTATAGAGTGTTTTATGAGAAAATTAGACTACCCATAATCGCATAACAGTCCCATATGGATAGGAAATGGAGCAAAGATGGGACTGATATGCGAATATAGGCAGTAGACAAGAAAAATAAATTTCTGTATCTTGTTGAATTCTCATCATAATTCTTTTGATTTTTTTCTTAAAATTCATCTGTCATTTTCCTCGCGATCCCCATAAAAATCTCCTCAGAATTACGTAGGAATTTTCCTTGAAGTTTTCTTTTCACAACTCTTTTTGAAATCTTCCAAAATTATCTAAGAATTCAATTTAGAACTGTTTAGAGCATCCGTTCTCCACAGAAATCTCTCCAAATTCATTTAACAATTTCTAAGGACTTCTTGTCAGAATAATTCTGTAATTCTGCTCAGAACTCTCCTTCGAAAATTATGTGGGATTCTTCCTCAATATTTGACTACTTTCAAATTTTACTAAAAATTGCAGGGTTTGCCTTCTGTAGATTATTCATTTATTTGTTATAACCATTCAAATACTTCCAAGTCTCAGAGCCTTGACAATTATGACTTCAGTATTATTATGTTTTTGAGAAATTTTCAAAATCGTTAATTATTTTTTCTCCAAATATTGCATCACGAAAATTTTGAAGAAAAGTTTTAGTTTCAGACTCTACACAAATGTCAAAGTCCCAGAATCTTGAGAATCTTCGTAAATCACTTTTTTTTTATTCTTCAAGTATTGGTCTGTTGGATGTGGGTATTAAATTTCATAAACCATGTTTAGTTTAACGTTGAGCGAGTTCCAACGTCAGTAGGTTTTACATATTATTTTTTCGTGTTTAACTTTGTACATCAGCCAGAGTACCGAAAGGTTAATATTTATGTTAGTATAGACAACGGAGTGAAGACACATTTTCTTTATCCGATATCCCTAACAATTTTACCTAGTATCTCACTTTCCGGCAGGTGCTTCCAAAAGTTTTGTATTTTGTAATCGTAAAATTGAACATATTTGTAGTTCTGTGGCTAACGTTTCAGCTTAATTGATCTTAAGAGAACAAAGTTACAACTTGTAAAAAGTTGACCATTTTGTATGGAAACCGGCATGCACAGTTCAATTTCGAATGCTTTTGGATACGGTTGTGTTTTAAGTCTGTTCTCTGTTTTGTGCGTGCGTTCGCATTCATAGTTTTCGGTTGCATTTGCCGGATTAGTGCTGGCACTCTGCCTCCCGGACGGTTATACGTGTTAACCGTTAGAAAGAAAACATTATTCATCATGTTTGCAAGCAACAGAAGATTTGACGCTATCTGCGTTGTTTGATTTTTTCTCCCGGGTCAGAAATTTGTGGCATCGCAAGTGATAATTTTAATTTTAGTTTACTTACGGTGGTTATGGTTCACTCGCAACTATTTTTGAAAAAAAAAAAAAATTAAGTGTGTCCGATCGAAAGTGTACCAAAAGTGCTCCTAACGTGTTTCGCAGTTGGATGTGGTGAAATTCGTGCATTCCCGGTTTGGTGTGGAAATTCCGTATCACAAAATTGCCCACCGATTCCTTTTTTTGCCGTTCGACGACGACGGGTGTGCTTTCGCGAGAGTGACGTTTATTGGATCCGTTTCTTTGCACGGATGTTTTTTTTTGTAACTAGCGTAAATGTGCCTGCGATTGCCTCCCGGGAGGCCGGTTCACCGTGTTTGGATGTCACGCTTTCATCGTGTAGTTCTATCGAGAGTCTCATCACCGTGATCGAGTTTGAACACGGTCCGGTTGGCAAATTAGCTGGGCAAAGTGCTGATAATGTGTCCGTCGCGAGTTTTGGTGGTGATTCGGTGGTCGACGTTACCGTGAATCAGCGTGATCGTCTGCTGGTCAGTGTAATGCCGCGGATACACTTGTATGGCAAACTTTAAACATGAGCATTATTTATATAATAAATTATGAACACATCCCTGGTTTGGTTCTGATTTCGGCGTTGGTCGCGAGTTGATTGGGCCGGTGATGAGCTGCCGTCGCGAGTGATTGGTGATGGAAAGTTGATGCAGTCCTTTTTCTCTCTGTTGAGATCCCTCTAGAGTGTATTTCGTGGTTGATAGGGTTTGCTCTGCTGTGTGAGAACCAAAAGGCGAGAGTGCTGTTTTTAACATCGGTTGAAGAAGTAGCGGCAGCATATCTATTGGAGCTCTTCGAAATCATCGTGATGTCATGGATTCCCTTGCAACATATCGGGTGAGATCTTTCCTTTATTTTTCTCGTAATCCCATTTTATTGTTAGTCATCAGTTCGGATTTGGTCTTTGTTGCGTATAGACGTGCGCGTGTTTCACTCCCGGTTGAAAATTGGGTTTCCTTCGAATGTTCAGACGCGTGTGTGATTTTGGTGCTTTGAATGCATGCAGAACTATTGGCCTTGCATCATATCAAGCATGCTTGGCTATTTTGCAAGGATTATAATTATATTTTAATAAATTCCATGGCATGGTGATCAAACACAGCAAGCTAGCGAAAATAGCGAGTGAAAGAGTGCTGATTGTGTTAGTGAGGGTTTACGTGTAGCAAGCTTGCAACATGCAGTTGGAAATATCTCGAGTTTTAGATTGTTGTGTGTGTGCCCTATTCTGCTGCGTAGAAAGAGCTAGGCTTAAGCAAACCCCACACGCATCAATATATTGACGCGAAGGGGAATTATTGACAACAATATTGATGATGTGAATTCATAAATATTGTCAATCTCGATATATTGACGTCAATATAGCATGTATTGACAATACGATTATTGTCAATAAAAGCAATCGTGTAGGGTTCACTTTAGACCCGGCTACTACGCTGTGCACAATAATCTTATTGGAAGCAGGATGAGAAAAGATTTCGATGACTGTAATTTTTGATGAGGTGTTAATAATTTTTTTTTTTTTTTGCCAATGTGGATGGCAAAACGCGATGAGTGCGTCGTGCTTTAGCCAAAGACGGTTGCTTCTCGGTAGCGTTCTATGCATCAGTGACATTCGCAAATAGTGAAATAACAGTGAAAATGTTGAGAAACAGAATGGAAAAAAGAGAAGGAAAAGAAACCGAAGCGCGATGCTATGTGTGTGCGTCGTATTATTAAAGCTGAGATGTCTTCGTGTGTATGTGAGGTTGATAGTCGGTTTGGTTTGGATTAGCTAGACACGCAGGAGCTCAGGGTACACGGCAGAAAATTTGGTGAGATTGTTCCTTTACCTTTTTATCAAATTTATAACTTTTGCATGTACTTTCGTTATATTTAATTGGTTTTGTGGCGTCATAAGTCTTTTTTTTTCTCAGCTTAATATATTTCTATTGGAAGGGCATCATTTACATTTTAATCCCGTATTTATTACTGAATAGGTTGTGAAATTTTCTTTAGGTGCACAGCAGTTGGAGGCGTTGAAGCGATTCGGGTTTGAGCTCCATTTGCTCGGATTCGTTAAGGACCTGGTCGTGACTAAGGTTTCTTAGGTTTTCCTCAGGGGTCTGCTCAGGTATGAGGAGAGTCGGGGGATTTTAAAAACAGTCTTTGAATATAATGAGTGGGATTCTTTTTTCGTCGTGCGGATGTTTGAATGGCATGGGTTTTTTGCGAGGTTGAGTGGGTGCGGTTCGGATTTGAGTCGGATGATTTTTATGAAAACATGTAACCACAAGATGAGAAAATTGTTATATGGAATGTTTTATATTTTACAACATTTTTATTTATTCTTAGCTATACAATTTTATTCTTCTTTTATTTAACTGTACCTTTAATCCCGTTCGTGCATATTAAAGAGGTTAAATTTTAATTAGTATTCTAGTAACCCTACGACCGTTAAAAAGCGATATGCTGGTAACCTTATTTGCTGTTTTGTTTTGATTCTGTGTTCCATTTCGCATCGTTTCATTTTGCTTTTCTCCGTTCCATGTGCTAAATGATGTTTGCGCAGTTTTTAGCTTGAAAGTTTGATAATTTTTTTTTAATGTAATTTTTCAGTTACTTTCCGTCAGTACCCAATGGATGCAGGGAATGCTTTTCCAAAGATAGATTTTGTTTTGTATTGCATCCTTTAATATAATTTTATATTAATTGAGATTATCTACTTATCTTATATTATTAATGTTGATTATTTCGCAATTATATTTTATTCGGATATATTAAACATTTCATACTATTATATTATTTTATATCCACCGAGATCTTGGATGTAAATTATACAGTCTTCATGTAATGTATTGTCTAGAAATGATATTTTACCACAGACAAACAGAAATAACACTCGCAAGTTGTTCATCGAACAAGCATTTTACGGACAATTTAAAAGTAGCGTAGGTGGTAGTACCGCTACCTGTGGCACGCATCAAGGTTGCAAATATTCATTTCAGCTAAAATAATGTTTTTCGGAATAATAAAACCAAAAGATGGTATGGTGACATGTTTTACTTGTGACTTACAGGAGGAGGTTGCGGGGTGTGCGTTTGAGGCATGGAACCTGTAAATTTTGCTTTCTGTGAGTCACAATCAGCGATTTGCTGATCGCTGAGGGAGTGAGTGAGTGAGTGAGTGAGTGTGTGTGAGAAAAATCGCTGATTGAAGTGAAGAAGACAGGTTTGATGTGACGGGCACATTCTTTGCAACCTCTTCTTGTATCTTACCAATTCAGAATTTGATCATAGCATCTAATTATTTCATAATTAAACAAAACATTGTTTTGGCTGAGATGAGGTTTTGCAACCTTGGCGCGCATAGTCAATTCCCTTGCGTTTGACGTTTACAAACTACTGTGTAGTGCCCACCACAGTGTACTCAATGTAAATGATAATGTTTAAGATGTTCTACAGTGAGAAATATTCAATGTGTTATGTCTGTTTGTCTGTGATTTTACTGTACATAATATTTTATCAATTTATTTTATTCTTCCTATTAGTATGTTTTCTAATATAATCAAAACGGTTTTTGTTCAGATCATTAATATTTAAAAGTTCAAATTGTAATCTAATATTATCAGGCATCAAGCGAGGAATATTCATGCAACGTTAACATATAAGCAGTATAACAATCTTATTAAATTATGTATGTATCTGTATGAATGTCAAATTAATTCAAGTATCCATATTATTATAATTTTATACCTTACATTACATGAATTTATATGATTACAGATTTTACTTATTAAATAGTTGCTTGCATATTTAAAAAGAGGATCCACACACAGCTGAAAAAAAACAGACCGCGTTACATCATTGGGAACAGTTTCAATTACTCTTTAATTTAACCATTACATTACAGATTAACTAACCATATAATTTTACTTTTGCAGAGTGTTCAATATTTACAATCATTGATGATGTATCATTGAAAAATATTGGTTAACGCCCAAATAACCTAGATTTTTCGGTTTTTCGATTCATTAATTAAAATATTCATAACATCTAATGGGACACAGTTTCATTCTAGGGCACATAAATAATGTTTTTGCAAAAGTGCCATTAAAATAATATGGGTTAAAGGGTTTAAAAAAAAATCTAGGTTCTTTGTAATTTTTCATACGTATATATTATCATATATTGCATTTCACTGTATATTTCATAAACATTAAATTTTTAACTTTTATATTCAAATGTATTCTCTAAATTAATGCTGTTTTTAACACCGGTTAAAAGATGTAGCGGCAGCATATCTATTGGAGCTCTTCGAAATCATCGTGATGTCATGGATTCCTTTGCAACATATCGGATGAGATCTTTCCTTTATTTTTCTCGTAATCCCATTTTTTTGTTAGTCATGTTAATGATACATCACACTTTACACTTTACATTTACATCCTTACATTATTAGTAATTAGAGATAAAAATATATATTTGCTTAATATAACCTTAAAATTTCAGTGTTACATCCACTTGATATTGTGAGCTGAGGAAACATAGAGCTGCATCTTATTATATGTTAAATAATTATTATTTTCATTGCAGAATATCAACTATTTTATCCTAGATTTTATCTATATAAATTTATATTCATTTTACTTCATATTTAATGGTTTGATATATTTCATTTCTCCACAACATATATTTTCATTATATAAATAAATACTAGGTTGGGAGGGAGCATCAGGGTATCATTTGACCTGGGACTGGACGATGGAGTGGTATGACAACCGGAGTCTAGGAGGGAATAAACACTATCATTTTCTTTATCCTACCGATTCGATTGTGGTGGTGTGAATTCTACTTCAACAGTTTCAGTGAGATTGACGCGCCCTTCTTTACAAACCATCCTGTAGGAAGCTTAATAAGTATTGCGAATTGTGTTATTCGATTTGTTGGATCGTATCGTTGGAAGGAGATTCTTAAATTCCCGTGGATTTCGTGTAAGTGTCTCTGCTTACGGGTCCGCACCTCCGTTTTTGGCCCTTCATACAGCGATATTGTGAATTCAGATCGGTAGCTCAAATTGATCTTGCTATTAAGTGGAGCTGCATACAAGACAAGATCTTTGAAGGGATGGGTACATACATACATACATACAATCCCATTTTATTGTTAGTCATGTTAGTTACATCACACTTCACATTTACATCCTTACATTATTAGTAATTAGAGATAAACATATATATATTTGCTTAATATAACCTTGAAATTTCAGTGTTACATCCACTTGATATTGTGAGCTGAGGAAACATAGAGCTGCATCTTACTATATGTAAAATAATTATTATTTTCATTGCATAATATCAAATATTTTATCTACCTATATAATTTATATTCATTATGTCATATTCCCTCCGCAGGGTTATGTTTAATTTCTTTATATTTGCAACGATGATGATTTCCTATAGTGATACATATCACCTTCTTAATGCTTCAGTATGCCTCAAACGATTAATTCTTGGTTGTTAATAGAACTTTCTTGATGAAATCGGCTGCTTCATGCAGACTGAGCCATTCTGATTATAGTATCAGATTTGTTCTGTATACAGAGGAACTGGGAGGGCTTATTAGAAACTTCTCACAAATAAAGTAATGTACTTCTAGTAAATTTTGCATATAAATTTATTAATATTTTATTTTATTTAAGCATTTTATTTTTGTTACAGTCAATTGGCATTAGCATACGATACAAAAGATTTAATATTACTTGCTCGTTTTTGCGTAAATTAATCAATAATACCTTTGAAAGTTTTTTCAAGTTTTTGTGATCTGATAGATTTCCCAGTTTGGTTAGAAATTTCGAAGCTAACGCATGTCCACAGGCCTAATACCAACGATTTATATAGCCTATTTTCAAATCCTGCATACGGAGCGGTTGGTACGGTATGTCCCCGCTCTTTGATTACCTGTGGATTAAATGTTAACCACTGTCTATACTTATTAAGTAGACATGGTAAACATTCACTTCCACAAAAATTAACTAAACGCTACACAGTAGGCCTGGCCGCTTTATTGTTTGTTTCACATCCTTGATGTGCAGCAGGCATTAATAATGACAAGAAAAATGATAGATGTATCATTTTCCAGGATTCTTTCAAGTACTGGCTGTGTATGTGTAGACTAGACTGGGCTAGACTAGACTAGACTAGACTAGACTAACGCATGTCCACAGGCCTAATAGAAAGATAGACAGAAAAAGTTTATCATGAAGAATGGTTGCATGCAGGGTTGCTTCCACTCACTTGCTATACATGAGTGATTTTCGGAGTTTTGAATTCGTTAGATGTTGTAATGGGGATTTGTGTTTGTTGGATACGGGAGGAGATTGGAGGGCGGGTGTTTGACGCATAGAGCCGTCAATTTCACTTTCAGAGTTTCGCAGTCGGTGGTTTTATGATTCGTGAACGCTCGCGATTCGTAGGATCGTTGATTGTGACTGCGAGTGAATTTGACGGGTTTTGTTTGTCGGACGCTTGCCTTTTGGCCTTTTCTTGTGTCTAGCATGTGCAGAGTATCATTATAGCGTCTAATGGTTTTCAGATTCCTGGTTGCGTGAAATACATTTGTGAAAATACCTTTTTGAGATTTGAGTAGTCACGTTTTGTTTGTAGTTTATATTTTATTTATTTCATGTAATTATCGTAAATAATAGTTATTCAAAAATAAATAATTCTTCCATATACACTGGAGTCGCTTTTTACGCGGTTTTTTTTACACGGTTTTTTTTACGCGGATTTCGGAATTTACGCGGTTTTTTTTACGCGGATTTTGGTTTTTTTTTATGCGGATATCAGAATTTACGCGGTTTATCATTATACACTGGAGTCGCTTTTTACGCGGTTTTTTTACACGGTCTTTTTTTACGCGGTTTTTTTTTACGCGGATTTCGGAATTTACGCGGTTTTTTTTACGCGGATTCCGGAATTTACGCGGTTTTTTTTTTGCGCGGGACGTATCACCCGCGTAAAAAGCGACTCCAGTGTACTCAATAATAAATTTACGAATGACTATAACTTGGATAGCTAACAATTGGACAGAATCACTAGCAATAATAGGTTGCGGAGTGTTCGCCTTCGAAAATATCGAAAGACATTGGAGGCGGATTCTGGTACGGAATTACAGGCTGCTGTTTTGAGCATCTTATCGTCATAAAATTAGAAATTACATTTAGGTTTTAGTCAACAAATGCGAATAGTAAGTTAGATATGTTATGGTATAAACTTTTGCAACCATTTTTTTTTTATCGCAGTTATAACTAGGAGATGAGGAAGAAATATAATACGAAAATATACGTAGGAATGAGAAGAAGACATAGACAAAGACAGACTAGCGATTACCGAACCATAAAGATTTTCAAGAAGATTATGATTAATCAAGATCGTGAATCCGGTGTTTAATTGGTCACCATAGACTAATCCGTCCGGCATCGTAGTCACTTGAAAATTTTTCTCATCAACCCCGATCATTGCAATCCTATGGGGATAAAAAAAATATATTCATTATGTCATATTTAATGTTTTGATATATTTCATTTCACCACTACATATATTTTCATTATATACCCCTCACCATCCCTCTCCAAAGGGGGAGTTTGGTAAAGAGAGATGAAAAAACCGATTTGTACCTTCCTTAAAAGTTTTTTTTTCCTTTGGTTTGTTTTTTCCGTCGATCTTGTTTTCCGTGCTGAGCACCAATGCTACCGACGTGCCAGGAAGGCAGCTCCCACACCTGGACCCTACCTATCGACCCATCAACTCATGAACCGGGGACCAACGGCTTTACTTCTCATCCGAAGGAAGGCGTGATCAGAGATGTTATGCCTCAGAACATCCCGGCGGCACCGACTGGTATTGAACCCAGGCCTGCTGGGGTGAGAGGTAATCACACTCACCACTACACCACCGGCGCCGTTGAATCCTTAAAAGTTGTCCTAGCTCGCTTTTCTAATATCTATATACAATCTTCACACTGCCGTACTCTAACGGAACTATCAACTCTATGCTTTCATCTACTCCATCTATTGTATAAAAATTACCACTACAGTCTGTTATTTGAAATTAGCATCTTCAACTATGGTTTTTTTTTTCAATTTTTGTATGACTTCATTTTTGACAGAACTTTCTATAATGCTATAAGAATGCCATTCATATTTTCATGGGTGAGCTAGCAAAAAATGTTTATTTTCAAAATTATTGGAGGTGGCACTCTTGGTTCACCTGACCCTACCTACTTTTCCCGTTGATTTCTGTTTTCGGCTGCTCACTCGTAATCTCAATTTATTTCCATAACTATTTTGAAATAATATACACACATCAGTGTTCAAGCTGCAAACATAGGCTAGTTTGGCGGATTTGTCTCCTTCGACACAAAAACCACATCGTTGGCTTCGTGTCACATTCGTGGGACCATAGGAAGGACAGCAGGCGCTTCTGAAGGCCTTTTCTTCTTCTTCTTCGCATTTCAAGCTTATTGCATATCGCATATTAGCTTATTGCGTGCTCTCAACTTAGTGTTCTAGATGCACTTCCACAGTTATTAATTGAGAGCTTTCGATGCCTGTACCATTGTTGCATTGGTATAATTGTGTGGCGAGTCCAATCATATTTTTACACGGAGAACAAATTCGTTAAGTTAGATAACAATCCTAATAGTTACTTTCACATGGAAAAATATTGTTGTTTGAAAGAAACCTATAGTTATTCCAACATTAATTTGACCGTCAACTCAATCATATCTACCTAATAGGTTCAACTGTTCATCTTATACTCAATTCAACTATAACTTTGATCAATTGTAACAACCGTCAAATGTAATTTATTTATATAGTTTGGTTTCAAGTGATCATCATAAATCCACATACTTTTAACTAGTGATGCGTAGAGCAGGCAATAAGATAGTTGGCTCTCACGCAGATGAACACGGTTCAAATCTAAGTTGAAAGTTCTTGTTCACTTTTTTTTATGATTTTGCAGTTGTGTTTTTGAGATCGATAAAGAAGCAAAACAAACTTCCATAATATGTCGATAATGAAGAGCAGTTTTTTTTAATAAAAATTGTAAAATTTTGCTTTGTTTGTAATTTATTTATATAGTTTGGTTTCAAGTGATCATCATAAATCCACATACTTTTAACTAGTGATGCGTAGAGCAGGCAATAAGATAGTTGGCTCTCACGCAGATGAACACGGTTCAAATCTAAGTTGAAAGTTCTTGTTCACTTTTTTATGATTTTGCAGTTGTGTTTTTGAGATCGATAAAGAAGCAAAACAAACTTCCATAATATGTCGATAATGAAGAGCAGTTTTTTTAATAAAAATTGTAAAATTTTGCTTTGTTTGTAATTTATTTATATAGTTTGGTTTCAAGTGATCATCATAAATCCACATACTTTTAACTAGTGATGCGTAGAGCAGGCAATAAGATAGTTGGCTCTCACGCAGATGAACACGGTTCAAATCTAAGTTGAAAGTTCTTGTTCACTTTTTTATGATTTTGCAGTTGTGTTTTTGAGATCGATAAAGAAGCAAAACAAACTTCCATAATATGTCGATAATGAAGACCAGTTTTTTTTAATAAAAATTGTAAAATTTTGCTTTTCTAACAATAGTTTTCTTGAATCAACTAAAGCATAGTTGTATTTTGAAGTTTGACGTTTGTTCATCTACTGAAAAATATAGTTGAGCCAACCGAGGAGCCAACTGTGTACTATAGTTGTTTCTCTCTATCACCCCTATTCTGTATTTCGTTTCGAACGAAATTCTCATACAAAAAAATATTTTTTTGTATGAGAATTTCGTTCGAAACGAAATACAGAATAGGGGTGTATATATAGTTAAATCAACTATAGTTTCGGGTTATCTCTAAAACAATTGAACAATATAGTTATTTTGACCGGAAAAATAATTGCGTCTGCTATAATTTGTTCTCCGTGTGGTCTTGCTTTGTAGCTGCGCCTTTACCGACTGAGCTAAGGAAGGCCTTCTTCTGTATATATTTGGCCGTTGATGGTGCCGGTCGTTATGTACGGCTTGCTGAATTTGCCGCACCCACAGATCGCCTGCCACACTAAGTACTTCTTGGCAAATTTGTCGACCTTCTTCTTCCGGAACATCCAGGCGGGATTTGCCGACGAAAAACTCCAGGCCGGAAATCTGCTTGGCATCCGCTTTGATGTACGTCTCGTCGTCCATTACAATGCATTTCGGCTGCACCAACCACTCGCGATACAGCTTCCTGGCGCGGGATTAGGCCACCGTATTCTGTTTATCGGTTCGGTTAGGCGCCTTGCTTACCTTGAAGACATGAAGTCCGGCCCGCTTCATTGTCTGCTGGACGAACCAGGTGGAAGAATTTACCTTCTTGGCCACGTCGAAAGGTTCGGATTACGCTTGAAGTAATCCCTCACCTTCCTTGCGTTCACGGGGTCGGTCGTCTTCACTTTTCTTCCGCTGCCAGCTCGCCACTGGGTCGTCTGGGTCTCTTTGAACCATTTTACCACACGGGACACGGTCGAGTTGTCGATACCAAACTGTTTCGCGATTCACCTGTGGGACTGGCCTGGATTTTCCACGACCGCTCCCATATTTTTTTGTCGAAGCACTTCTTGTTTGGATGCCATCTCGATAACCACTTGACAGATTGTGACGACATTTTGTACTTTTAAACATTACATTCTAAACTAATTTTAAACAAAATTTCATCAATTTTCACCCATGCAACAAAAATTTATACACAAAAGAAAGCGTTGCATTTTTTTCGAGTACAATCTTTATTTGACAACAGTCGTCCCATGTAAATCTCACAGGAGTAGAACTATTGTGCAAATAGTGGTAAACATGAAAGTTAGGGAGTTCGTGTTATATAAATGGCATTCGGGGAGAGTTGATCGAAATCTTAGCTACGTTTATGCATTGTGTAACGATGTTCAATCAAATCTTATATTTACAGCAGTAAAAAAGTTGGATGCAGGTACACCCGGGCAATCTACTCCTGTTCGTCGAAGTCGTCGCCGTTCTATGACTAGATCGCCGTCTCCCAGCAAAACTGAAGTATCGCAACTGAAAAGCGTTAGCGAAGAAGAAGAACAAGTCGAATCAGCTGATTTATCCAGTGCTCGTAAAAAACGAAGAACAAGATCAATCACAAAATCACCAACTCCCGCCAGAACAACTGAAGTTACGCGTTTAGAAGTGTTGGAAGAAGAACTCGATGTTGATGCTGAGAAAGCTTTGGATCCTGTAACACCGAATAAACAGACAGAAGGGGATGTATATCAAAAGACCGCGAAAACATCAGAAGCTATGGTAACAAAACAAGACGTCAGTTCAGTGATCATTCATACGAATGAAACTAAAACACCAAAGCAAACAGATTCGCCTCAAAAGGAGGAAAAGCCAGTCACGTCAGTAAAGCTTACCGAAGCTTTGCAAGCTAGTGAAGCTACGCCTATGAAATTCACTTCCGAGGGACAGTCTGATTTAATAAAGAGTTCCCAGACATCTGAAACCGAATATGCCGAAGTAGCAAAGGAATCTGAATCAAAAGATCAAGAAACTAACAATGACGAACAGGTATGTAGTGTTCTTCCGTTGTGTTTAACTGGTTGCAGTATTAATTGTTTCTCGTTTTTTAGCAAACATCAGACAACCAGCATGAGGAATCGTCTAAATCAGAGAAACACAGCTCTTCGTCGTCAGCCAAGAACCCATCCAGCAAAACTCCTCGAACAAAACCAGCACAAACTACAATTGAGTTTGTAGCCGAGGAAAATGAACCTACAATTGATAATAGCAAAGTTTTGCTCAGTTGGTGTATGTAATTTGTTCCTGTGTTCTATTTGAACTTTTAATCCTAAAATAGTTATTTTTTACAGTTGATTCGGACCTGAATTTGGAGATAGATCCAAAAACATTCGATGTAGCTAAGCCATTTTCTGAAGGTGCTTTGTCTTTGCTATGGGCAGCAGCGCGTGCTAATTTGGGTGCGACGATGGGAAAAATAGCTTTCGAAGTTATCTTGACCAAGACTAATGAGTTACGTAAGGTAACTGAAGAACCTGTTACCTCTGAATTCCGGGTTGGATGGTCAGTGGCAGACGCGAATCTGCAACTAGGTGAAGCTAAGCATTCATTTGCGTATGCCAGTACTGGTTCGAAAGGAACAGACAGCACGTTCACAGACTACGGCTCAGAATATAAAATAAATGATGTACTAGGGGTATACCTTGACCTAGATTCCAGTCCATGCAAGATTGAGTATACGGTCAACAATGTCAAACAAGGAACCGCATTCGAGTTCCAAAAAGTTGAACTGGAAGGAAAGGCACTGTATCCGCATGTCTGCAGCCGAAACATTGCATACAAAGTCAATTTTGGTCAGCTTGAGCGAAGTCTGCTGAACGATAGACAGAAACCTAAGAAATTTAAAAAAGAAGACAAACATTCAGAAAAATCTGCTGAATCATCGATGACAAATAAGGTGTGTGCGGATGCAGACACCTCAGAACAAATGGATAAACCAGCAGCGATGCAAGATACGGACAAACCAGTTGAAGAACAAAAGGTACCGTTATGTTAGATATAATAGTATCTCAGGCCGATTTTCATACATAATAATCAACATGAATATGTAAGTTTTTCAAATGATCAATTGAGCTGAAATGTTTGCGGCTGCACTATAAAAACACCTGAGATATGTAGCACCCTTCATTTTACATAAAAAATTCTAAATTTTTGAAAACTGATTTTGGGAACGCACATAATATTTCTCCAATAACAGAATTAATTATTCTTATCTGAAATTAACATAACATTCAAATGTTCACACAAGTGCTGTTCCCAATTATGAGATTACATGAAAGTTATGTGAAAGTCTTATGGATATATTCCATCGGAAATGTGATTTATTTTTTGAGTGTAAACAATGATCCTAAAATGCAACGCTCCAAACATGATTTAGAGGTAGGGTTTTTGATCTAATTTCCGTCCTACTAAGGACGTCCCGCACTTTACCACGCTTTTTGGAAAGGGTTTGAACAAAACATGGAATGTTTTCATAAAAAATAACTTCTAAATTTATCCACCTTTCCATACGTACCTTTGGATTTGATAAAGAGTCAAACAATGTTGAGATATTATTAAAAATCTAACACTGCTTCTTGCTTCTAAATTCGTCCTACGCGTTTCAATTCCGTCCAAACGCATTGAAACGCCATTAGATTTTCTTCGTCCTACGGATAAACGGAGAAAAAGGGGATGCGCTAGGAGCGCTTCTTTTGTTTTGAGAACAATGAGCGTAAATATGCATACAATGCGCTCTAATAGGATTTATGTTGTAGCTAATGAACTAACGCATCGGAACAAACGTATTATTGTTTTGTGCATTGTGAAATCATTGATATTATTGATGATTTCTGCTTGATAGAATTGAAATGGGCGATTACGACGAAGTAGCGCTCTTCCCTATTCTATAACTACCAAGAAACTGATGAGAATATGATCAACAACAAAAATCCTCTATTTACAATAATAATCTGCTATAATCAATATCTCTTTTTTTTTTCGTTTGCTACACCTTTCAATTAATGTTTCAATTTCTTGCTGGTATTTTATTATGATAAATTATGAAATACAATTTTTCAAAACTCAAATAAGAAAAAAATCTACTATATCTACCGTCAGGAGTGCTTATATTTCTCCTTGGTGTCAGAACGGTGTAAAAAATAACCTTTTTTAATTCATGTTGTTCATAGCGCCTCCTATAAACTGCAAAAACCATGCTCCGTACCTTCTGACCATTATTTATTTTTTACGGATAGTCTTATCTCATTGGAGGCTATTCGTTCAATGATGCCGATGAAGCCTCCTCGTATTTCCTGCCTGAAATACGATCCAAACTGAGTGCTTTATCCAACTGCTCCTATACTATCACCTCAGCTTGGGTTCCATTCTCATTGCTCAATTTCGGGTAATGAGAAAGCGGACTCGTTAGCTAAGGTGGGTGCTATTGAAGGCTATATTTTTGAGCGAAAAATCGCCTTCAACGAATTTTTCTCCATTGCTTGTCAGCAAATCCTTATCAGTTGGCAACAAAAATGGAATTTATTTATTTATTTATTTATTCAGTCTTCGACGGTTTCGCACAGACTAATCTTAACCTATCACATTTACTCTTAACCTATTATGGAATGATGGTGATTTGGGAAGTTCAAAGGGTTGGACACGAGCCGCGACTTTATACGCGTTATGTCAAGGCTTATGTCCAAACACTGTTCGTTAGACTCGCACTTCTATCGGATTGGGCTCTCAAGCAGCAATTTATTTGCGTGTGGCAGTGGTTATCACGATATCGAGCATGTTGTTTGGTCATGTACCCTACACCGTGTTGCCAGATCTGAGTTATCCACATTCCTCAGGGCCCGAGGAAAACAACCCGCGATACCCGTTAGAAATATCTTGACGAGCTGAGATCTCGACTATTTTAATTTAATTTACCTATATGTTTTTAAAACGGATAGATCTGAGAATTTAGTAGCTAGTGTCATCTTGTGTTCTCCCAAGTTGTTAGCTGCCCATCGGTGTACCCCCATGTTTGTCTTTTTCATCAGTATGTCGTTTAGTTCGAGATCAAGAGCACATTTCTCTCCAAACCTTGTGTACCCTACCCTGCCATCCATTTGTTACAATTTATTACCCCTAACCTCGAGATAGCCTCGAGTAATCGGCCCCCGGTTTAGTAACGTTGGTTTTAAGTAATTTTGTGATCTATACAATGAATTTCGGCTCCGCAAAGCTACAGCAAATGAGCCTGGAAAAATGAACGCATTATAAAAAAAAATAAATATTGTATATAGTCAAATTTTAATACATTGACCTATAAAAACCCTAGGGAGCTGAGAAGACATTAAAGAACTAGGACAGCTAATATTTGAATGTATTAAATTGCGATTATTACACATACAAATGATTTTAACCTTGCATCTTGGCCCGTCCCACCGTATTTTTTTTTATGAAGGAACTTTCTGAAACTATTCTGGGTAAAATTGTTCGATAAATAAGTAGTTTTAAATTTTTGAATCCGGGCAAAATTTTGTGTTTTACAATTTTACAATTACCTATACTGTCGCTCTTGGCAAGTCCGTCCCATAACACAAAACAGCAAACCGAGAATTTAAGTTTGCTTTGTACCATTATTTCTTATGTGATGTTTTTTTCCAAACTTTTCTAGAACAAAGTTGTTTCTTTATTCCAGTAGCGTCATGGCAGGCTTCTTTGGACACTTTTCTGATGTGAGCGAACTTGAACGTGTATGAAATTAATAAAGTAGTTAATAATAGGATGCGGTGTACATCCACTAGGGATACGTTTATGGTGTGTTATGAGAAGTAGGGTAGGACGGGGCAAGATGAGCACCCTTCAATTTTTCATAAAAAATCCTACATTTTAGAAAACTGCACATACGTACCCTTAAACAATGATCCGTTTTAGACTTGAATAACCGTTAATGGATTACTAAACTGTAGTAGACTTGTCTTTATATGTTAATAAATTTGAACCCGTCTATTACCACGGCTCCAGTTTATTTTGATTTGGGCTCTCAGTCTCTTTTCATCTTACTTTTTCGATTACACTTTAAATACAAAGTAGTTCCAAAAGTGATTTAGAGATATTCTATAACTACCGGAAAATTGATGAAAATATGCTGAACGAAAAATCTTCTCTTTGTAATACGAATTTGCTATAATCAATATCTCTTTTTATTCGTTTGTTACAACTTTCAATTAATGTTTCAACTTCGTGCTGGTATGTTATGTTGATAATCTAAGGAGTATAATTCTTAAAAACTCAAAAATATTAGAACAAATTATGCTACAAATGCACGTTAAAAAAGTTACTTTTTCAATTTATTTTGTAAATAGTCAAATTTGAATACATTGTATATCAACCCTTGATAGTTAGTGATGACATTAAATAACTAGGACAGACAATATTCTAATGTATTAATTTCAATTATTACATATACAAATGATTTTAACCTTAAGGCCATCGTTCGGACATTTTGAGCCGTTTGTCTGTGATTTGGGTGGTTTTCCAGGAAACGTCCCGAAAATCCTGTGAAGGAAAGCGAATATCGGGAAACAAATTCCGTCCGATTGTAGCCAAGGATTTTGTTTTCCTAGTGGGGTAAAATTTGGGTGGAAAAGTGCATTCAACTTCAAGTGGTGTGCTTTTCCCGGGAAAGTGGCATTTCCACCCAAAGAGAATATGCACGTGAGTGTATATGTGCGCGCAAGGAAATGCAATCTTGCGCCTATGTTTTCCCGGGAATTTCCCAAGAAAGTATACCATATTTTTATACCAGGACATTCTGCAGACTATGCACAACATGATGGTATACATAAACATATGATTTTCGAAAATTTGTAGCATTGTTTTTCAATTTCCAAACCATGCGCCAAACATTCTCGCTGTAAATTCGTCACGGACATAGTAAAGAAGCAATCAGCAATTACGCATTTGTTTTACCACGTAGCCACATTTTCTTGTTCGTAGGTCCACGAGTCCTTTTTCGCTAGTTTGCTCATCATATCAAATTGATCAGGAATTCTTCCGAATGTCAAAAATTATATCGAAGACCTACGACGGATCCGAAATTGAAATTGAGATCTCCATATATTTTTTCATCATATCAAACTGAACAGGAGTTCTTCAAAATCTTATCTTATCTATCGAAGACCAATCCTGCATATTCCCTCATCACATCAAATTGATCATTAATTCTTCCGAATAATCAGAAATTATATATAAAACGTATGACTAATCGGAACTTAAAAATGAGTTCTCCATATATTCCACCAACACATCAAATTGATCATAAATCCTTCTGTAGACATTCGGGCAGTTAGAATATATTTCAAAATACAAGGATGGTCAAAAATTCTTCCAAACTATCAGAAGTTATATGGAAACCCTTCGATTGATTGCAAATTGAAATCAAATTCTCCATTAATTCCTTGATCATATCATATTGGAATTATCAGGAATTATTCCGAATAATAAGAAATTATATCGGAAAATGAAATCGAGTTCTACATATGTTCCCTCATCATATCAAATTGATCAGGATTTCTTCCAAATTATCAGAATTAATATCGAACACGTATGACTAATTGGAAATTGAAATTGAGTTCTCCATATATTCCATCAACATATCAAATTAATCAGAAATCCTTCTGAAGAACTTCGGGCAGTTCGAATGTATTTCAAAATACAAGGATGATCAGGAATTATTTCGAAATTTCACCGAATTATCAGAAGTTATATGGAAACCCTATGACTGATTGGAAATTGAAATCGATTTCACCATAATGTGTACCCTATGTACCATATCAAAGTGTTCAGAAATTCTTCCGGATTATCAGAAATTATATTGAAGGTCTTCGACTAATAGAACAATTGCAACCAAGTTTCCATATATATCTCATTCAAATCAGGTTGATCAGGAATTCTTTCGAATTATCAGAAATTATAAAAAAAAACTTCCTGATCAGAAATTAAAATCGAGTTGCCCTTATGCCCTTACCATATCAAATTGATCAGGAATTCTTTTGTGTGACCAAAAATTGTATCGAATACCTACGAATGGTGGGAAATTGAAATCGAGTTTTATCAGGACATCTTCCGAATTATCAGAAATTATATCGAAGACCTACGACTGATCGGAAATTGAAAGCGAATGATCCATATACACCCTAGCAAAGTGATAATGAATTCTTCCGAATTATCAGAAATCATATTCAGGGCCTTCGACTTATAGAAGAATTGTCATCGATTTTTCCATATAGGTATATCTTTATCATATCAGGTTGATCGGCTATACTTCCGAATTATCAGAAATTATATCGAAAACATACGGCTAATTGGAAATTAAAATTGAGTTCCCCAAATATTTCCTCATCATATCAGATTTATAAGGAATTCTTCCGAATCAGCAGAAATTATAAAAAAGACCAATTACTGATCGGAAATTGAATTCGAGGTCTTTGAATATTTCCTCATCATATCAAAGTGATCAGGAATTCTTCCGGATTATCAGAAATTAAATCAAAAATCTACGACTGATCGGAAATTGAAATCAATTCTCCGTACATTCATCACATCAAATTGATCAGGAATTCTTGCAAATTATCAAAAATTATACCTAACACGTATGACTAATCGGAAATTGAAATTGAGTTCTCCATATATTCCATCAATATATCAAATTGATCGGAAATCCTTCTGAAGACATTCGGGAAGTTAGACTGATTTTAAAAATACAAGGATGGTCAGGAATTATTTTGAAATTCTTCCAAATTATCAGAGGTTATATGGAATCCCTACGACTGATTGGAAATTGAAATCGCATTCTCCATTAATTCCCTCATCATATCATATTGATCAGAATTGTTTACGAATTATCAGAAATTGCCACTGATTGGAAATTGAAATCGAGTTCTCCATATATTCCATCATCACATCAATTGATCAGGAACTCTCCCGAATTATAAGAAATTACATCGAAGACCTACGACTGACGAGAAATTGAAATTGAGTTCTCCATATATTCCATCACCATATCAAATTGATCAGAAATTCTTCTGAAGATCTTCGGGCAGTTAGAATGTATTTCAAAATACAACGATACTCAGGAAATATTTCGAAATTCTTCCGAATTATCAGAAGTTAGTTGGAAGCTTTACGGCTGATCAGAAATTGGTATCGAGTTCTCCGTATATTTTCTTATCATGTTTAATTGATCATAAATTCATCTGAAGATCTTTTCAGTTGGAATGTATTTCAAAATATAAGGATCTCAGGAATAATGTCGAGACCTTCAAATGACCAAAAATTGAATCTACATCGTTTGAATAGTATCCCACCATATAAGAATGATCAGGAATTATTCCAAATTCTCGCATCATATAAAATTTTTTTTCGAATCATCAGAAATTATATAGAAGCCTTACGGCTGATCAGAATTTTTTTCTCCGAAACACTTTTTATTGTAATTCTGGTTTATTGTAAGAATTTCAATCACATGAATAGTGCATCGCAATTTCATAAAAATAATAATTAGGAAGTCATTATCCAATCTTAATCTAAAGAATTTGAGTGTGTGTGGGTGAAAACAAATATAGCAGGTGAAACTTTTATATTCGCCACAGATTATGATTGTGATATTTCTATTGAAATATTCTTCCAAATAGCCGAATAAATAGTATCTTAATTTCCTCCTGAAATTAAAATTCATATCTATGGCATTTTCAATCAACGCATGCTGATTTCATTCATTTCTGATTCAGAAAATCAGAGCATTCTGCTTGCAGTCATTGGTGTAAATGAGACATTGCAGTTTATTAAAAAAAAAAATTGTTTTCTTAGGACTAAACCAAATAAATCAAGTAAAAATCAGCAGAATCGCTTTCAAGATTTTTTACTTAGTCTAGTCACACGATAAAAGCGCAAGAGGTGATGTCTATATAAAACACATATGTTATGGTAAATATAATTGGCTTGCGCAACTTAATTATAATTATAACGCAACCTACTAATTTGGGCATGTTGTAAATAAATTTCATCCTTCCAACGAATGGATTTTTTTTATGTTTCCATCATCAATTAACAAAAGTTATTATTCTGGGGTATTTAATTGTGTGACAAAAGGGCATAAAATGAGATCTCATACTCCCAATGCAGATGCAATTTTTTGGTGAATCTTTACATTCTACTTTCAAAAAACTCATGGGCTCTTTAGAAAAAGCTTGATACTGTTAATAGAATTGTACACCATATTCTTGATAAAATTCACAATTTTTGCAAACATCTTTTTTTTTTGGGAAAAAATAGAATGTCAACTTATTTTTAGTTATCTTACGTTTCTCTTCTACACACCATACTTGGGATGATAAAACATGAATAAAATGTATTCGAAAAACAAGAACATTACTTGTATCATATAAAGAAGTTATAATTCGGTATTGCAACTCTTAATTACCTGTTTATAACACATTTATAACTGATGGTAATTGATGAAAATTTGCTAGTCATGTGTACCACTGAAATATAACTTATTACTTTCATATTTTAAATAAGTTATATTTAAGATGTATTCATATTTTCTCACGTTTCTAAAACTGACATACGAAAAGATGTTGTTTATAAGGCTAGCAAGTTTTCACCAAGTTTTTTTTTTATAAATATGTTGTAAACCGAATTATAACTTCAAGATAAATAGCATGTCAAAAAGGTTGAATACTTCACAAAAACAATACAACGGGTCTAAAACAAGACGTTTTGCAAGCAATTAATATAAATTCTGATAAATTGGAGGAATTACTGATCAACGTCATATGGGACGATAATATTCAAAAGATTGAATTTCAATTTAAGATCATTTGAAAGACTTCGACTAACCATCTTTATATTTTGAAAATACGTTCTAACTGACCGAAGATCTTCGGAAGATGACTTGATATGAGAAGCGAATATATGGAGAACACAATATAAATTTTTCTATAAGTTGGAAGTCATCGAAATAATTTCTTATAATTCGGAAGAATTCCTAACCAATCTCATATGATGTAAGAATATTCAAATGGTTTTATTTCAAGATCATTTGAAGATCGTCTACATGGCTCCTGATCAATGCTAAATTTTGAAAATACATTCTTACAGACCAAAGATAATCAGAAGGACTCCCGATCACTCTGATATGACCAGGGAATATATGGAGAGCTCGATTTCAATCTCCGATCGTAGGTCTTCGTATCATTTATGATAATTCGAATGAATTATTTATCAAACTGACATTGTTGGATAGTATTCAACGGGTTTAAAACAAATTTTTGATTATTTGAAAGTCTTCTTTATGATTCCTGATCATTATTACATTTTGTAAATACATTCTTATTGACCAACTGACAATTTCTATTCAATTTGATGGAAAAAGGATATATATGGAGAGCTCGATTTCAATTCTTCTTTTATTCGAAGGCCTTCGGTATAATATATGATAATTCGGTAGAATTCCTGATCACTTTGATATGATGAAGGAATATATGGAAAACTCGATTTGGATTTCCGATCAGTCGTAAGCCTTCGATATAATGTATGATAATTCGGAAGAATTCCTTGTCAATTTGATATGGTCATAGAATAAGGAGAACCCGATTTCAATATCTGGTCAGAAATAGTTTTTTTTTAAATAATTTCTGATAATTCGAAAGAATTCCTGATCAACCTGATTTGATTGAGATATATATGGAAACTTGGTTGCAATTGTTCTATTAGTCGAAGACCTTCAATATAATTTCTGATAATCCGGAAGAATTCCTGATCACTTTGATATGATGAGGAAATATTCAAAGACCTCGAATTCAATTTCCGATCAGTAATTGGTCTTTTTTATAATTTCTGCTGATTCGGAAGAATTCCTTATAAATCTGATATGATGAGGAAATATTTGGGGAACTCAATTTTAATTTCCAATTAGCCGTATGTTTTCGATATAATTTCTGATAATTCGGAAGTATAGCCGATCAACCTGATATGATAAAGATATACCTATATGGAAAAATCGATGACAATTCTTCTATAAGTCGAAGGCCCTGAATATGATTTCTGATAATTCGGAAGAATTCATTATCACTTTGCTAGGGTGTATATGGATCATTCGCTTTCAATTTCCGATCAGTCGTAGGTCTTCGATATAATTTCTGATAATTCGGAAGATGTCCTGATAAAACTCGATTTCAATTTCCCACCATTCGTAGGTATTCGATACAATTTTTGGTCACACAAAAGAATTCCTGATCAATTTGATATGGTAAGGGCATAAGGGCAACTCGATTTTAATTTCTGATCAGGAAGTTTTTTTTTATAATTTCTGATAATTCGAAAGAATTCCTGATCAACCTGATTTGAATGAGATATATATGGAAACTTGGTTGCAATTGTTCTATTAGTCGAAGACCTTCAATATAATTTCTGATAATCCGGAAGAATTTCTGAACACATTGATATGGTACATAGGGTACACATTATGGTGAAATCGATTTCAATTTCCAATCAGTCATAGGGTTTCCATATAACTTCTGATAATTCGGTGAAATTTCGAAATAATTCCTGATCATCCTTGTATTTTGAAATACATTCGAACTGCCCGAAGTTCTTCAGAAGGATTTCTGATTAATTTGATATGTTGATGGAATATATGGAGAACTCAATTTCAATTTCCAATTAGTCATACGTGTTCGATATTAATTCTGATAATTTGGAAGAAATCCTGATCAATTTGATATGATGAGGGAACATATGGAGAACTCGATTTCATTTTCCGATATAATTTCTTATTATTCGGAATAATTCCTGATAATTCCAATATGATATGATCAAGGAATTAATGGAGAATTTGATTTCAATTTGCAATCAATCGAAGGGTTTCCATATAACTTCTGATAGTTTGGAAGAATTTTTGACCATCCTTGTATTTTGAAATATATTCTAACTGCCCGAATGTCTACAGAAGGATTTATGATCAATTTGATGTGTTGGTGGAATATATGGAGAACTCATTTTTAAGTTCCGATTAGTCATACGTTTTATATATAATTTCTGATTATTCGGAAGAATTAATGATCAATTTGATGTGATGAGGGAATATGCAGGATTGGTCTTCGATAGATAAGATAAGATTTTGAAGAACTCCTGTTCAGTTTGATATGATGAAAGAATATATGGAGATCTCAATTTCAATTTCGGATCCGTCGTAGGTCTTCGATATAATTTTTGACATTCGGAAGAATTCCTGATCAATTTGATATGATGAGCAAACTAGCGAAAAAGGACTCGTGGACCTACGAACAAGAAAATGTGGCTACGTGGTAAAACAAATGCGTAATTGCTGATTGCTTCTTTACTATGTCCGTGACGAATTTACAGCGAGAATGTTTGGCGCATGGTTTGGAAATTGAAAAACAATGCTACAAATTTTCGAAAATCATATGTTTATGTATACCATCATGTTGTGCATAGTCTGCAGAATGTCCTGGTATAAAAATATGGTATACTTTCTTGGGAAATTCCCGGGAAAACATAGGCGCAAGATTGCATTTCCTTGCGCGCACATATCCACTCACGTGCATATTCTCTTTGGGTGGAAATGCCACTTTCCCGGGAAAAGCACACCACTTGAAGTTGAATGCACTTTTCCACCCAAATTTTACCCCACTAGGAAAACAAAATCCTTGGCTACAATCGGACGGAATTTGTTTCCCGATATTCGCTTTCCTTCACAGGATTTTCGGGACGTTTCCTGGAAAACCACCCAAATCACAGACAAACGGCTCAAAATGTCCGAACGATGGCCTTAAGGTGGCGAACTTGCCCCGACCTACCTTATATGAACGTCCAATATTGATTGTAAAACATGTTCATCGTATGCCATCAAACCAATCAAAAATAATTAACCTGTACTAAATTTATAGCCAGATCGGTCAAATAACTGTTTTAGAAAAACTTAAAAAAAAAATCATGAATGTTTGGTATGGTGGATATATAATATAGAGCAACATCAACTCTCTTTTTGTTACGACGCGTTGTTCGGAGGTGGGCGTGTTGATTCTATAACATTCCCCAGAAAACCATTCCCCAGAATCTTATTCCCCAGAAAAGCATTCCTCTTAACGGAATCCCTTTATGAAGAGCTTTGAGTGGGTTGGTTTATTTCCTTTAAAATCCGTTATAATTGCTTATCTTTTGACAGATACGCGTATTTCGTCTACTACTTGCAGACTTCATCAGTGCCAAGTACTCAACACCACTGAAGAATCCATCTTTAATCTACGAGTTATATACTAATCAATATAACTCGTAGATTAAAGATGGATTCTTCAGTGGTGTTGAGTACTTGGCACTGATGAAGTCTGCAAGTAGTAGACGAAATACGCGTATCTGTCAAAAGATAAGCAATTATAACGGAATTTAAAGGAAATAAACCAACCCACTCAAAGCTCACTCGATTAAAGTTAATTATCATACATTAAAATTGAAAAGTATGTTGAAAGTACCAAAAAAACTGGTGAAATTTCATACATTTTAGTGTTTTTATGTTGAAAATTTTCATTACTGTTAATTTAGTTGTTCTACAAAACATTCTCCATGCAGTTCCCTAGATTTGTGCCTTTGGTAGTAACCTTGTAGGCTTTATGATTTCTTCGTAATAATTGATTTAAAACAGCCATAAAAACTTCTGACGCTTTCTTAAAATGCGCTATGGTCACCCTATTCGTTCGTACATTCGGCTGTTGCAGTGGACTACGCACATGACAATTTGGTAGAATGTTATTGTAAATGTTGAACTACATTCTTAACTTTCGATTACCGCACATCTACTGCGCCGAAAGAAAACATAACTGCGGAGATGTTTCGCGGTATCGAATATTGCTCAGTCTCAGTAGAAAACACAACGAGAGACACCGAATCGGCGAATTCTGTGAGCGGAAGGGAGAGAAGTAGGTAGTGGTAATAAGTCGATGTCCCTTTTATTACATGGCACTCGCAGCTCAGCTGCGGTGCTGTTTCGATGGAGGAGTGCGGAGCTCCGCTGCTTCTGTTTACACACTAAGATATTTTTACAGGAGTCAGTATTTTTACTGGATTTTTGAATTACTGACTCGGTTAAAATTCAAATGACTGTTATTCCTAAAGATTGGATAAAATAGAAAATTTTATTTTTCATCATTCCACGGGGTTAACAGAAGTTAGTCTGTAAATTTTCGTAACACATTTTCTCAATTTTTAATTTTTCACAGATTTTTTAAATTTTACCAAAGAGTTCCGCAATTCAAAAACTCGGTAAAAATTACTGACTCGTTAAGTGTGTACTGATGTATGGTTGGTGAAGAGGCTAGCATCTGGAGGGTATTCTCGGGCTAGTGACCACCCATCCTAACTTATAATTCAGCAATACACTATTTATTCATTTCTGTTTGATATGTTTACAAAGTTTGCAAACAGAAATGAGCATTGCAGTGTAGTTATCAATTTTCCAAGTCATAGACTTCAGATATCTGTTCAAAGTCCCAGATTTTTTATAACGGAATCATGAACAAAAAACCAAAGACCACTATGACCAACGCGATCGGTCTGAAGGGATCTTTACATAGAAATTGTTTTAGGGTGATACGATCCAGAACCTCGGGCTCTCCCTCCCCTTGGCTAGTTTTTGCACCTTGCTGTTGGTGGGCGGGCTTAATTTCATGCTAGTGGACTGTTGGAGACGGTGGGTTTATGGTCGGCGTTGCTGGCTCATGCCGCGATAGAATGGCTTCATGGGCAGGCAATGGAGATTACTGAGCTTATCCTCTCTGATAAACTTCTGCATGAGAGAACCAAAGATCTAGTCTAGCAGTGATAGTATCACACTTGTTACTCCTTTAATTGAGAGCCGCGTCGTAGTACGCTTACGTATAGGCACTGACGTTGGGTGTGATACTGGCGGGTTTTGCCGCAAATCACTCTTATTTTATTTATTTTTACGTAGATAGATTCATTTGGGTTTGCAAGGGAATTATACTATTGAAATATTTCAGAAAGTGCCCAACAGTGCTCCTTCTATTTGCGTGACAAGCTTTCATTGTTGTTTTCATTGAATTATTACTCAGGAAACAATGTTGAACATCATTTTTGTACATGGTATTGTAACTAATCTTATATGTGCTTCATTTTGATTTGGAATAAGTGATTGAACTATGGCTCAGGATTTCCACTGTGGTGTGCTTCTATTGTGACATACCCATATGTATTTTTGTGGTGCCACATAGTGGAAGCGTGAGAGCGTAGTTGGAACATTTACCCTATGCAATATACAATTTAAAATTTTGCTTGGAAACTAACTTCAAAGTGAAGCATTTGAGTCACTTGAAGGTGTCATCTGGGACGAACAAAGATATAATTAATATATGTAAAAGCCAGAAGTACTTGAAACACGTTAAATTGTAGTTTAAAAGCATGGGTTATGATTGTGTAGGTAGATTAGAGATTTCAGTTATTTATTAAATAAACTTCAATTATAGAATTCAGAAAGTTAATTAACATAAGAGATAGGACGCGGGGGGTCCGCTTAGGGAGGCGACTAGCCTATGAAGTTGTATAATAAATCTTCCTATTTAGTGTATTTGTTAATTACAGACAATGTCAATAGCGAAAGTCATATCTTCAACCAGGCGCTTACGAACAAGTGAAGTTTTAGGAAAGATGTGTTAAATATGTTGATAGGTTTGAAATAAGAATTAGGATTGTTGTGCTTTAGTTTTCGGTAAGGTATGATGTGTCAACAAAGCCCTTTTGAGCAAATTTTCAAACATCAAATTGATTGAGTGATTTATTGAAAGACATTGCGTTGCGAAAATTGACAAGTCATACATCTAACATAGTAGTAGTAGCAGTGTCGCATAATCTTATCACAATTGCTGCAAATAGTGCTGGAGGGGCCGGCAGGGCTGAATACGGATCAAAACTAACATAACTACTAACACTAAAATGATCCCGGAACTAACACTTATCCATTGCACTTTTAGTTATATATTAGTTTTATTTTTCTACTAAGTCATCTATGCTTCTTTCTATTGTTTGGATCAAGTACAACTAATACTAATCTACCTTTATGTATGTTTTACTCCCTTTTAACCCATTATCTTTATGAATGGCGAATCATATGACGTGAGACACGTACAAGCTGGAACTCAAAGAATTACTTCGAACAGGATGTCAAACAAATTCAGGACCAATCCATATGAGACCAGAAACCAACAAGGCATCGGGGCGTTATATACACGGTGAGGTATTTGATAAATAATCAATCAAAAAGTGGTAAGTTAAATCAAAGTGGAGCCAAGGATCATGAGAGGTAATTGTCAATAATTCATTAATTAGTAGAAATCTCCATAACTTTTTCAAGGGAGCGTATCGGCTTTTGTAGGCGGTGCGTTTGGTCGTCGATTTGGCTTAACTGGTGGCTCGCCCACGCGGGCTGGCACTATAATCAGATAGGGGAAATTTTCCTCTACCTGCTGGTGGTGTTGATAAGCGTGTGCGAGCTGCCGGTTGCGCCGGATCGACGATCGGATGCATTGTTTTGATTATTGTTTAAATGATTAGAGACGCAAAATTCAGCCCCGAAACAATTTTGGAAATAATTCCAATTGAGAGTGCATTTTAACGAGAGTTCTGAGAAGAATTCTATGATGATTGGATGAGGATTCTAGGTCCAATTCTAATAAGCATTCAAAATTTGTTCTGAAATTTTGCCTATGGGAGCTCTGGTGAAAATTCCATGAAAATCCCGTGAACTCCAAAGATGGTCTCTGCGGATAGTACTAAAAGAATTCTGGGGTGATTTCTGAAGATACTTCCAAGAGAATCCTAAAGAGTTCAAAATAAATTCCGAGAAGAATTCCAATGGAATCGAATTTTGAGGGTTCAATCTCAAAGGAATTCTGATAAGAGTTTCAAAGTTTGTGATGGATTTTTGTTTTGAGATTCTGAGGAAATACTATGGGAATTCTAAAGAGAATACGAATTGAATTTCCAATTGAATGCAAGGGAGTAGTCCAAGATTATTCTAAGCATAAATTTATGAAATTTCTTAGTCTGCATGGAAATTCTAAGGATGAATTTATGGAAGGAGCCTTCAGGGAGTATAGTTGATAGTTCCGTTATAGAACGGCAGTGTGAAAATTGAATATACACAGTAGAAAGCGAGCAAAGGACAATTTTGAGGAAGGTACGAATCGGGTAGTTGTTTACGTCAGATGGCGACTTGAGTGTGAAACAATCGATAGAACTGTTTCCGCACATCAGAGGTACATGAGCAAATATGCGATCATCCCTTTTTCCAGTGGTGGCAGGGGGAAACATCACACACCATCCCTCATCCCTCTTTACTTTCATCTTCTCATCTATCGTATAAAATGTCCAATTTAATTCTGATATTTAATGTTAAATTTCCAACTACGAAAATAATCTATTTCCAAAATTTCCAAATTCCAAGAATTTCATGAATGCTTTATTATGTTTGTAATAGTTTATTTGCCTCTAAGTTTAAGAGAAGGGGAATAATTCTAAAAAAGTTCTTGAGATCATGCTGAAGAAATTCTGCGAAAAATTCATAGCAAATTATCAAAGTTATCTACCTAGATATATCAAATATTTAATGATTTCGAACTCAGAATCAAATTCAAGATCATAAAAAATGGGAATTTCTATATGCTAATCATCATATACAACGTAAGCAAAAGTAAATTATTTAAATCACTTCAAATGCTCTTCACAGGGGATTCCGTTGTGTAATTCGATTAAATTAGAGGAATTTATGAAATTTGATTTTAAGTTTCATGGTATAAAAAGTTTATTTCATTATCAAACTGTATTTGAATTTCTAAGTTACCATATAAATGGTTACTTATTTAGTATTTACAAGTCACTATTTGGTCACTATTTCCGTAATTTTAGTCACTAAAGTCACTACTATTATTTCGCATCAGCACTACCAGCCCTGTACGATAGATGGAGTAGATAATAGTTGCAATTTCCAAACCTACGACTGGATGCCTTCCTTCAAATAACAACTGAAGTGCGGTAAAAAATCGGTAGAACTGTTTCAAACACACAGTTGGTACTTGAGCGGGTCGGTTTTCATCTCTTTTTGGCAGTGGTGGCGGGGGGGAACACCCCTCACCATCCCTCTCCAAAGGGGGAGTTTGGAAAAGAGAGATGAAAAAACCGATTTGTACCTTCCTTAAAAGTTGTCCTAGCTCGCTATTCTAATATCTATATGCAATCTTTACACTGCCGTACTCTAACGGAACTATCAACTCTATGCTTTCATCTACTCCATCTATCGTATAAAAATTACCACTACAGTCTGTTATTTGAAATTAGCATCTTCAACTATGTAAAACTGTGATGACAATTTAGTGCCTCAAATCGCAATAGTGGTCGAGATTAACTCCCTAGAAAACTCGAAGGCATAACATCTCTGATCACGCCTTCCTTCGGAAAGGATGTAAAGCCGTTGGTCCCCGGTTCATGAGTTGATGGGTCGATAGGTAGGGTCCAGTGAGGGAGGTGCCTTTCTGGCGTCGGTAGCATTGGTGCTCAGCACGGAAAACAAAATCGACGAAAAACAAAATCAAGAAAAAAAAAGAAAACTGAAAATGCCTATGATTTGTGGACGCTGAACCATATCGTATAGGCGTTCCAGAGCCTTGTGGAACTCCCGTTGTGATCCTAACTCTGGCCGCTGTCTGTCTCGTAGACCAGAACCCGGTTCTAGAAAAAAATAACTCCTCAGGATCCTGCACAGGTAGTCAACACTAGCTTCTGTATCTTATCTTTCACATGTCAGGGAAGTGACCCTCGTCCAGGCATTTCTGCAGCACCATCCTGAACATGTCCGGGGACGCCTGGATCGCCACTTTCAACGCTACGATGGGGATTCCATCCGGACCGAGAGCTTTATTCACCTTCAATCCTTTCGCCACTGCTACGAGTTCCTCGTTGGGGACTTCGACGTTATCTCCCTATCCTTCTCCGTATGGTGTAGGTGGCCAGTTCGTTGGGTCGTGCTTCGGAAAAAGTTGCTCCACGATGACTTTCAGCTTCTCAGGGCACATTTCAGCAGGCATCGTTGGACCTCTGATCTTCGCCATCACGACGATGTATGCGTCGCCCCAGGGGTTGGCATCAGCGTCTCGACACAGCTCCTTAAAACAGTTCGACTTGCTCTGCTTTATCACTCGTTTAAAAGCGGCCCTAGCCGCTCGAAACACTTCTCTTCGTTCCTCTTTGTCTGCTTCCGTTCTTGCTCTCTGAACACGTCTTCTGGTTCTGAGACAACTAGCGCGGAGAGTGCTAAGTGTCTCGTTCCACCAGTATACTGGACGCCGTCTGTTATTTGGCTCCAGTTTCCTCGGCATGGTCGTGTCACATGCTTTCACTAACGTTTCTGTCAGCTCGTCCGCGTTTACATCTGCGGGACTCCTGTCCACACGAAGTGCCTCAACGAACAGATCCTTGTCGAAAGCCTTCGTCTTCCACTTCCGGTCACAAGTTCTCGTCCTCCGTACTGCCACAGTATTCCGTTGGCCGATGCCATATCGTATCGCCTGATGGTCGCTATGGGTATATCCTTCGCACACTCTCCAATCCATGTTTGCCATCAGCGACGGACTGCAGAAAGTAATATCGATAATGGATTCCCGGCCATCTCTGCGAAAAGTACTGCTGGTGCCTTTATTGGCCAGCATAACTTCCAGTTTTGCCAGAGCTTCCAGCAGACTGTGCCCTCGTGCATTGGAACATCTGCTTCCCCACTCCACTGCCCAGGCATTGAAGTTTCCTCCGATGACTACCGGTCGTCGTCTGATCAGCTCTTCGGTAAGTCCATCCAGCATCTCATGGAACTTCTCCATCGTCCATCTGGGGGGTGCGTAACAACTACACATGAAGATTCCGTTGATTTTGGCGATCACGAAAACTTCGTATGAGCTCGCAACCACTTCTTGAATGGGGTATCTGCCCATAAATTGTATAGCAGCCATTCCAGCTCTATCCGCCACCCAGTTACCGTTATCGGGAGGGACTCGATACGGTTCCGCAATGATTGCAACGTCGCACTTTGTTTCTGTTGTCGACTCCCACAACAGTTGCTGAGCAATGTCGCAATGATTGAGGTTTATTTGGGTTACCTCCATTACTGTTGGCCTGCCATCGCCTTTTTGTATGCTAGGCATTTGAAGCCTCCCGTCGTATGATCGTTTCTGTCCTCTTTTTTGCAGAGCATACACCTCGGTTGCTTCGTGCAGCCTCTTGCAATATGGCCTTTCTCTCCGCATTTCCTGCACAGATTAGATCTGTCAGGACCATTACAGTTCCTCGCCTGGTGACCGAATCCCATGCACTTGAAGCATCGCTCCAGTTGCTTGGTAACCCGAGGAGTGGCTTTCAGCGAGCACAATGACCAGCCAACCTTGACCTTGCCCGTCTCCAACAGCTTTTTCGCTGTAATTGTTGAAAGTCGTATAACCGCCGTTTGCATGCCGCCCTACGCCTTCCTCATCCGGATTGACATCGGGACATCTCCCAGATCGCAGTGCACTCTCAACGCACTTCTTAGCTCTTCTTCTGTGGTGATCTCGTCCAGGTCCCTGCACTCGACCACTGTCTCCTAGGATAGAGCTCTTACGCTCGCCCCTTCGCCAAGAGACTTTTCGACGAGCTCCTTGAAGGCTGAGCTCTTGATAGCAGGATCCTTCTTCAGCTCAAAGAGCATCTCGCCTTTCTGGATGCGCCTGGTTTTCACCACGTTCTCTCCTAGTTCCTTCAACTCCGAATCCTCTCGAACCTTCCGGAGGAGTGCTGCATACGACATTTTGTCCTTAGCTTCGACGATCAGAGCATCGCCCTTACTTCGCTCCCGACGAGTCCTGGGTATCTCCTTCTTCTGTTCAGTTTTCTTCTTCACTTCTTTTTCCTTCCGTTTTTTCCACTTCTCCTTCGACTTCTCGACGATACGCCAGCCTTCCTCCTTGTTGTCTTCCTTGTCGTTCTTGACTTTTTTCAACTCCTCTTCCTCTCCTGGCGTTTCCCTTTTCCTCTTCTCCCAGCGTGGATTTCGAGGTCCCTTTGGTGTCTCCTGTATTTCAGCTGCTGCTTTCTTCTTGGCCTCGATCAGCGCCCTTTCGGCATTCATGGATCTCGTCCTCAGCGCATCCTGTTCACGTTTGGCAGCAAGAATGGCGGATTTGATGCCCGTCACCATTTCCTTAATTGCCTTGTGAACGTTGCTCTTATCCTTGACGAAGTAATGGAGTTCATTGATCCTCCTCCTGACCTCCATCAATTTGGTCTTCCCAAACTGCAATCCTTCTTGGGGTGTGCTACTGCTGGGATTTCGGTGTGAACATCTTGCTTAGCATAAGACCTAGCTCTCCTTGGTGTCCTTGCTGCTCACCTTGGGGCTTACTGCTGCTGCTGGAACTTGCTGTGGCCTCCAGGTTCAACACTGGTGATCTTTGCAATATCCCGCTCCTTGCGAACACGTTCGCTCCTCCGTTTTCAATTTTTGGCGTCTTGCCGTCGTTCTTCATATTTTTTTGGGTTTTCTCATTTTCTTTTTTGTTTTTTTCTCCGTTTTTCTCCATTCTGTTGGGTCCCCCCTCCGGGCCGCTATCTCCACTCGTTGTATGTAGTCGCCTATCGTGATCCCATGGTTATCTATGCAAGCAGGGAGGCCATGCTAGGGTTGTGTGTGTGTGTGTGTGTGTGTGTGTGTGTGTGTGTGTGTGTGTGTGTGTGTGTGTGTGCTTGTGCCTGTGTGTGTGTCTGTGTGTGTGTGTGTCTCTGTGTGTCTCTCTCTCTCTCTCTCTCTCTCTCTCTCTGTGTGTGTGTGTGTGTGTGTGTGTGTGTGTGTGTGTATGTGTGTGTGTGTGTGTGTTTTAAAAAACGCTACAATCGCATCGTTTAACAATACGATCCCTGCTGTAAACTTACCCACATTTAATCTCCCACTGATTTCTCGAGGAAGCGCAGAGGACTTCTCGGTTTCCTTCACAGCGAGTATCACGTCAACACGTTCCTTCCCATTCCCTATTTGACCTGCATTCGGACACAGTCGGCGCTGGTATTGCTAAATATTAGATCTCCAGTTTTTACATATTGAGGATGAATGTTAGTCCCAAACATCATCTGTTGTTCTCTATGTAATTGCGGCTGATCTGGCAATAACACCGCATCAACCATGGGCTGTCAATCATGCTCATGCTTATGCAAACACGGAGTTAGGTTTTAGCATATTAGTAATCATGTCTATTAAGAATTTCTGTAAAAAATCAATTTTAAGAGCAGTAATGCTACCTATGTCAAAATCATCAATATTTCCGTTGGAATTATGTTGGTTAGAATCAGTGCTGGAAAAGTTCGCAATATTTCACGAAGTTCACCAAGGGAATAGTTCGCGAGTCATAGTGAGTTTTCGCGAACTTTTCCATCACTGGCTAGAATTTAGATTTCGATTTCTACAAGCTGCAATAGCAGCATAGGTAATTCCATTTACTAGCTGATCATTGTTAGCAGCAGGTTTAGATAAAGCATTTCAAGAAGGGGAGCTGTTTTTACCTACTGGTACGAATGTACAATTTGTTCCTCGTTAACAGCAGAGAAACCTGTTCGGGAACGTGAAACGTCTCCTATCTTTCACTTAGAACGAGATTATAAGATCGCTTGCACCTCAATTGAGACATTTAAATTTCTTAGGATCATCCTCCACAGGACAGTCGTCCCCAATTCCCATTCCAATTCATGCATTTAGCTGACATGTAGCAATTTGTTGTTCCGTTACCACATCCCTGGCACTTACGGCACTGGGTGAGGTTTTGGAAATTTAATCCACTCTTCCTGAAGTGTTCCCACTTCACTCGGACATGGAGCATAAGGCTAGCTTTTTCTAAGGTCTTAAGGTTGTTAAGTTCTCTAGACTTAAAGTGAACAAAATAAAAATCATTATAAATCCCGTTGCGCGAATCGCCAGGACGTGATTTCATTTTCATTTTGATTACTTGGACTGGCTAAACTTAAAGTAATGGTGTCAATTCATCTTTGATGTGATCCAGGGATTTACCACTGGGCAGACCTTTCAAGATAACCTTGAACAGGCGTTCAGAAAACAGAACATGTGTATTGCTTCTCAGTAAGATACTTGATTAAGATTTGAAATGAAAACTTGAATTTAACGAAGTTCAAAAGTTCCGTGCGAAGAGCATTGAAAGTGGAAGTGGGGGGACCTTTTCCTTCTTGGCATTAAGGGATATTTAATTGAGTTTTGCCTGGATGATGGATCATTCTCATCATCCGTGAGCATATCAAATTGATTGCTCAAATTAATTTCATCAGAAGGGGGATCAAGAGATTGCCCTGTTCTGTTGCGTTTAGGCGCAATGGCGGCAGAATAAAGTTCTGAATCGATATCCAAGCAGGACTACCTCGGGTAGGGTCTAAACAAGGATCGAAGAGGAATAAGAATCGATAAAGTTAGAAAATTTGCAGGTTATATTTAGCACTGAAAAGTGCTGTTTGAATTTGTTGTAGCTGTAGGTAGCAGTACCACTTCCTTCAACAAGAGAGCACGATGTGGACCGTCGAAAATAACATTTACTTTTAGTATCTTCATCACTCCACATTTAAAGATCACTCCCAGTTGACTAACACACTGGATTTATTATTATTATTGGCTAACCCATAATTGTTGGATGACTGTTACAGTACATCGTATATAATTAATCGACATTTACATAAAAAAAATCGCCAACCAACCTTTTACTGTCAGTTTAAAATTGACATGAATAATTTACCATTTATTGTATTGAATAACTTACCATAAACAGAACCACGCCGCAAATATAACAGTTACTTATAAAAAAATCCTCTCTATTCAATCATCATCAACGAACATAGCCTGTTTCCCTTTTAGAATTTTGCAACCATCATCATTATAATAGGTATCACTTCAAAATGTTGGTGACAAAAAGTCACAATAAATAGTTTCACTGCAAGGCGCCAATACGCCTTTTTAATAGAAACTAAGTGATCGATTCAGCCTCTGGTGGTGAATAAGAGAACTCCAAAAAGAGTGTTGTGAGCAGAAATTTCTGCCGTGAGACATTGGAAGCGGAACACTTTTTCACTATTCCTGATAAATTGATTCATCTGAGATGCTCCAAAACTTGATCTACAGGTGAAAAATTTAATTCTGTATCGTTTTTGCAAGGATCCTGCTGGTGTTCTGGAAAATTTTTGTTGAGAAAATTGGAAAATTAGAATAATGCCTTAGTGGTTATGATCTTCCGGATTCCTTGTGCGTGAATAGTTGAGCTACAAGTCAGTTCAGATCTGTGGAAAATCGTAAAATAAGACAATTACTGATGGAAATTGGCAGATGTTCAATGAAAAATGCTTTAATTTGTGTGTTGAAAAATCCTGATGTAAACAAACGGTTTGGTTGACATTTCCTCTCGAACTCGCATGGCGCACTCTACGTTGGTGGTGCATTAAAAAGGCCTATGGGAATCTGGGGCTGTCCAGTGTCCAAGGGGGTTGTCTAGTGTTTACGGTCTATACAAATTTCCAAAAATGTGTATGGAAGATTGTCTACGCAGGGGGAGGGAGCCTTAAAATCTTTTAAAAACTGCGTAGTTTATGAACAGCCCTCTCATCCACGGCCCACACAAATTTTAAAAATTGTGTATGGACAATTGTCTACGAAGAGGGAGGGGGGAGGCAAGAATCCTAAAAAACTGTCTACGTGGTTAATGAACAGCCCCTAATTATAAGTGAAAGAAGTTAAATTAAAGTCAACCATGTTGTATGAAAATCGACTTGCGCTCCTTATATATCATGCAGCACTGTACCGTAGATGTAGATGCATTGATTCCAAGCGAGAGTAATATTGCTTAAAAACAAATAAACATATATTTGTTATGATTTGCAGGTGAACGAAAAGCAGGACGAGCAGGAAGTGAAACATGAAACCGAGGTATCTATCAATCCGGGATATATCTACATAGCACAATCTCCGATTGAAAAGCTGGTGCTTGGTCCATGTCGACCCGAGAGTCGTAATGAATGTGAGGTATGTATACATTATACGTCATTGACATTGTCATTGAATGAATAACCAAAAATACCTATATTGCAGATGGTATCATAAATAATTTATGTAGGGGAAATGGATGTAATGTCAGCCTAAATGCCCCTAATTTGGGCCCATACATAAATTCAGCAATCTACTAAATTTTCAATAGCAACCAACAATATCCATTAGTACCACCCCAATGACGCGTTCATCTAGATAAGAATGATAAATAGCAGATTTTTTAGCGATGGACCCAATCTTAGATCCATAGACCAACATTAGAGCCATTTCCAGGGCTGTTACAATAGGCGTGGATTTCGCGGATATCGCGATTTTCGCGGATTTGTCGTGGATTTGAACTTTCAGTCGCGAAAATCGCGGAAACATTAAATGATGTCGCGAAAATTGCGAAGGGACTGATGTGCTGTCACAAAAATTGTGGAATTCATTGTAACCTTTACGTCCAGGATTATTTTGCTGTCATCAATTTTGTTCATTTGGCTCTCAATTTTTTACCGGTTCAAACCAAACACCCTGCAAATAATTGAGAAATGATCTCAATTCCATAAGTCACACCGGATTTACACGGAAATTCCCTGGGGTCTGTCCAATGTGAGACATTTTCATGTTTCTTTTTATTTCCCATATGAACATTTAGGCCTATTCTGCGCGGCGTGTGAGGTGAAGGGCCAGTGAAGTGATGGTGAAGTGACAATTGTCACCTCGGGTGAGGTGAGTCTCCATGCAAATCAAATGGAGAGTCATCTCACCCGAGGTGACAATTCTCACTTCACTAATGACAGCGAGTCATCTCACGTCACACGCCGCGTAGAATAGGCGTAAATTGCATTTTTCGTTGTCAAATCATAAATGATTAGTATATATGCGAGTAATTGCCATGTATACCATATGTTCTAGGTTCTCCAAATCGTCCTGGAGTTCAGTTGATTTGTTCAGAGTCAGAGACGCAAAGGTTTATTTTCAAGAAAATTTGCATTTCAAATGAAAATGCATTAATTTTGTAAAATGATGTTCTAAATTTAGGCCGGTATTATTCAATATAATCTCATAATGTAAGGGTGTTTTATTATGTTCACTAATTACTCAGAATTTATACTATACATAAATAACTGAATAAGATACATTGTAATTTTTTTAAATTTTTTTTTTCAAATGTTACAAACGATACTCCTTTAGCTCAGTCTGTAAAGGCGCAGCTACAAGCAAGTCCATGCTGGAGGTGACTGAGTTCGTTTCCTGTCCGGTTTATTAATTTTTTGGGCTGGAAAATTTCTCTACTTCCTTGGGCATAGGATGGTACAGGCATAGAAAGCTCTCAATTAATATGTGAAAGTACTTCAAAGAACACTAAGTTGAGAGCAGACAAAAATCTAATATGCTATAAGCAATAAGCTTGAAATGCAATGTAGTAGTATACAAATTGTATTTTTAGGTAATGAAAACATTTGTTTTTTTGCAGCGGATTAGTATTTGAAGTCGCGGATTTCTTTGGAGAAATCGCGGATTTCGCGGGTCAAATTTAGAAAATCTTGTAACAGCTTCATTTTCGAAAATAGTGAATACTTCTGTTATGGCTAATACCATTTACTATGACAGGGTGCGTTGGGATGGAGTCAGGTGGCCGTGATGGAAGTACTCGTCCTAAACAAAATATACTTTAGAAAGGAGACAAATCTCGGAATGAAACATTTTATCACAGAAAAGTTTTACTTAAAACCGATGAATACAGGATTGATTTTGAAGGAGAATGTAGAAAGGTAGCATAATCAGAAGATAGAGATACATTTTACTTTTATTTATTTATTTATTTGTCGTCAATCAGTGTAGACTGTTTTACAATTTTTAATTAAACGCTAATTGTTACAATTTTACTTCAAGTACTTGCATAACATTTATAATTTATTATTGATGCCTAGCTAACATCGTAAAGAAAGTATTTTAAGCGTACTTTTATTCATTGTTCACGCAGAGAAATGATTTTTAAATTCAAATAGATATATTTTGGGTATTGATTCAAATATAGGGGAAATGTCTCTAACGTTGGCCTATGGATCTAAGATTGGGCCCATCGCTAAACAACTGCTATTTATCAATTTACGTTACTAATGGATATTTTTGGTTGCTATTGAAAATTTAGTCGATTGCTGAATTTATGTATGGGCCCAAATTAAGGACACTTAGGCCGACATTACCTGAATTTCCCCTATTATTCGGTTAATTCAAAGAAAAATATTTTTGAATCAACAAACCGGTTGTAGAGTCAATAATTTGTTTGTTGATTCAAAAATATGTTTTGTTGAAATAGTGATACAATATGTTTGAATCAATAACAAAATACATTAGGCCCTGAAACAAAAATCAATTTTTCTGTGTGTAGTCAATAGATTCACAGAATGTATTATAACAAGACATCATTCTATTCAATGGGCTATTTTTGACATAGTCTGTTCTTTGATTTTTGATGCTAAACAAATTTCTTTTCCGCAGTGAGCGAGTGGAATCATAAAAATTAATATTTTCCAAAATCTCTGGGCTGTTCTTCTTCTTCTTCTTCGCATATCAAGCTTATAGCATATCGCATATTAGCCTATTGCGTGCTCTCAACTTAGTGTTCTAGATGCACTTCCACAGTTATTAATTGAGAGCTTTCGATGCCTGTACCATTTTTGCATTAGTATAATTGTGTGGCAAGTACAATCACACTCTATGCCCAGGGCAGTCGAGAAATTTTCCAACCCGAAAAATTCCTAGACCAGCCTGGGAATCGAACCCAGCCACCTCCAGCATGGTCTTGCTTTGTAGCTGCGCCTTTACCGACTGAGCTAAGGGAAGCTGTTATCTCTGCGAAATCACATCGTTTATAAAAGCAATCATTGCGAATTCTCTTCGCTTTTTGAGGTAATCTAAATTAATTAGCATACAACGCGATTCATAAGATGGAAGTGGAAAACTCATCCAACCCAACTTTCTTAGAGCAAACAAGAAGAACTGCTTTGGAACTGATTCTATGCGGTTTACATGTGTATCATGATATGGAGCCCAAACTACGCTGCGATATTCGAGAAGAGGCCTCAAATATACTACGTAAAGTGTTGTGATTGTGTAGGGATCATTTAAGTGCAAACTAAATCTTTAATGAACCCAAGCATGTTGCTTGCTTTGTAGATAATGTTATTGTAGTGACCAGCAAAGGTTAACTTGGAGTCGAGGATAACATCTACAGTTGTGTTAAATATAATAGCAGCGCATGCCGATGTAACTTTTTTAATTTATGATCAATTGAGCTTAAAACGTTCGCCACAGAACTACAAATAGGGGCAATGTCTCTAATGTTGGCCTATGGATCTAAGATTGGGCCCATCCCTAAAAATCTGCTATTTATCAATTTATCTAGATGAACGCGTTATTGGGACGTTACTAATTGATATTTTTGGTTGCTATTGAAAATTTAGTCGATTGCTGAATTTATGTATGGGCCCAAATTAGGGACACTTAGGCCGACATTACCTGCATTTCCCCTATGTTCAATTTTACGATTACAAAATACCAAATTTTTGGAAGCACCTGGTGGAAAGTGAGACGCTAGGTAAAATTGTTCAAAATAATAGCAGTTTTTTATTTGAATTTTTATGTACTGCATATATTTTAAACATTTTTTTAACTATTATGTACATTTGTTAATTGGGTGGGGATTGTTAGAATTTTGAGAAATGTAAAATTTAAAATCTCAAAATTGAGCTGAAATGCAAATTAGTAGTACTGCTATTATTTTGAACAATTTTACCTAGTCTCACTTTCCGGCAGGTGCTTCAAAAAATTTGGTATTTTGTAATCGTAAAATTGAACATATTTGTAGTTTGTCGAACGTTTCAGCTAAATTGATCTTAAGGGAACAAAGGTACAACTTGTCAAAGTTGACCATTTTTTATGGAAATCGGCATGCGCTGCTATTATATTGAATACAGGCGTAAGTCTCTGACTTGATAGCATCTTTGAATTGTTTTCTGGCCAAGAGTAATTGTGTCGTGTATTACAGCGTGCTTTCTTGTGAACGATATATAATTGAATTTATTAACATTTAGTTCTAAAAGACGTCAATTTCATGTTGAAATATTTGAAGATCAGGTGCTCTAGATATCTCCATGAAAAGTTTCATGTCATCAGCATTTATAGAAACATGAAGAAATTTCAAAATAGGGGAAACCCCTCCCCTTGGCTAGTTTTTGCACCTTGCTGTTGGTGGGCGGGCTTAATTTCATGCTAGTGGAGTGTTGGAGACGGTAGGTTTATGGTCGGCGTTGCTGGCTCATGCCGCGATAGAATGGCGTCATGGGCAGGCAATGGGGATTACTAAGCTTCCCCTCTCTGATAAACCACTGCATGAGAGAACCAAAGATCTAGTCTAGCAGTGATAGTATCACACTTGTTACTCCTTTAATTGAGAGCCGCGTCGTAGTACGCTTACGTATACTACCCATAGTCGCATATCAGTCCCATCTTTGCTTGATTTCTTATCCATATGGGAGGGACTGATATGCGGTTATGGGCAGTATAGGCACTGACGTTGGGTGTGATACTGGCGGGTTTTGCCGCAAATCACTCTTATTTTATTTATTTTTACGCAGATAGATTCATTTGGGTTTGTAAGGGAATTATACTATTGAAATATTTCAGAAAGTGCCGAACGGTGCTCCTTCTATTTGCGTGACAAGCTTTCATTGTTGTTTTCATTGAAGTATTACTCAGGAAACAATTTTAAACATCATTTTTGTACATGGTATTGTAACTAATCTTATATGTGCTTCATTTTGATTTGGAATAGGGGAAAGTGGGGCAGTTTGGCCACCTTAAGAAAAATACTCCATAACATAACGTAAAGCAGCAAATAAAATATCGTTTTCAAAGAAATCATTGATTTACAGTGTTAGAGTTTATGTCCCATTAGCAAAAGCTCTTTAAAATAACATTTTGATACATTTTTACTAGCATTAAAAAATGTTGGATTTGTAGCCTGCCAAATACTGTTGGGGTAATATGAGCAGTTGATATTATGTACTAGAGATTTTTTTTAATAAACGAAATTACTCCATAGATGTTTTTGTGGTATAGCTAAATCATTGAACTGTGCATATCAATACAAATGGTTTTATTCAATCAACATTTGGATGACATTTAGTAACCAGTTTCAGAAATTCAAACAATTAAATTCATAACAGGTTATAATCAAAGAACAAAAGCGATAATAATTCTGCTTAACATGAGTTAACAAACAATTAATTCATAGTTATTACGAAGAACAACTAATACAAGTCTTTGCACACCACATGTGGCATTTGATGCATTTCTCCCAACAATTTCCATCACCTGATGAGCTGAAACAGATGCCGCAACTCTCGCATAGTATGTCCCGTACATCCCTGTTCTCCTTCTGTCTTCTTCGTGTTATAGGTTTACCTTGAGGACGCTTTCCACATACTTTTTCTGTTGTTTTCAGTTGGTTTATTTCCTTGGTAGCTTGCAATAACTTCAGCGCGTTTCGATGTGGTCTAGATGTCAATTCAGCAGATTTTTCTTTCTTTCTTCCTCTCTTTTGTTCCTTCAGCGCGATTTTAGGTAAAGGCCGGATTTCTAATGGCCCTATGGAAAACGACTTGTTTAACCCATTCAAGGATTTGGTTGAAACATCTCTTCTCTCCTCAACAGATGCGTTGTTTGCAAAAACACGATCTACATCGTCGAAACCTAGAAATGGCGGTTCATCTTCGTCGTCTGACTGGTTATCGTTTCTCGATGCTTTTTCAGTTTCGTTATTTGAGGGTATGTCCGATACATTCGCTGATGCGAAGGGTATGTCCGATACATCCGCTGGCACAAAGTCATCATCGGTGAATACTGACCTGTTGAACGGTACGATGCCAGTTTTGCGGAATCCATTTACTGCAACAGAGGCTGTCAAAGAGCGAAGATAAGCTTTTCGGAAAAGTGCACTTATTTCATTCAGTGTGATGACCTTGCCAGGATTCTTCTTTAAGTATGCCTCAATAACTTGCGACAAGTTAGTTTTAAGAGGCGCCATGAAGCTGACATCAAGAGGCTGCAGTTTGTGACTACAGTGTGGAGGTAGGGAAATCACCGTAACATAAGAACGCTTGGCATTATCCAGAAAATCTAGATTTTTTGTATGCGAAGCATGTCCGTCCAGTAGAAGCAGTACCGGGCTCTCCTTTGTATGCCTTGTATGTGCCAAGAAGTGTTCGAACCATGCTGAAAAATCGGCAATTGTCATCCAACCCGACGTGTTACAACTGAATAACGTTTCCGGTGGCGCTCCCTTTTGTAGCTGTTCTGTCAGTCGTGCCCGCGGGAATAATAACATGGGTGGGATAAAGTGTCCCACAGCAGACATACATATGCAAGCTGTAGTCAGGACTCCTCTGTCTGCAGAAGCAATGCATCCTACCTGACGCTTTCCTCTCAAAGATACGACCTTTGATGTTTTTGTTTGGACCTAAAAATGTAATAAAAGTAGGGGAAATGTTGGCTTCGGCAATACCTTAACCTATTATCGTCAGGGGGGTAAACAACGTCCTTGAGAGCTCAATTTGGGCATGTGGATACATTGTGTTTCAGAGCATCTATTGGCCAAATTTGAGTGCTCTAGGACTTTGTTTACCCCCCTGACGATAATAGGTTAAGGTATTGCCGAAGTCAACATTTCCCCTAGGTAAAACTCATAAGATTTGGCTTTTGAAAACATTCATACTCCATACCGTAACAATCGACGTCTCGTCCACGTTGTATGTTCTGCTGGCAGGGAACACAGTGTTATCGAAGATCTTTTTTTTTTTTTTTTGCTGCTCCTCTTTTCCCTGGCTTAGACCGTGTGACGGTCCATCTCGCCATATCGAAGATCTTCTCCAGAATATCGTAAAATCCATTGACAGCCCCTTTGTTGAATGCTTGTGCTCTAGCAATCGACGTTCGTTCTGGCGTCCGCAAAGTAAGTTGAGGGTTTTTTTTTTTTTATATATCTTTATTAAGGAGACTTTCCCAGCCGTTGGCTGGCTCGTCTCCGATCCTGCCAATTGTGTTTTCTTATTGAATTTGTTTTATTTCGTTCCGCCAGATGATACGCGACGCTTCTTATATCCCGAAGAGTAAGGCCATATAGGCGTTTGTCCATGTCCACTATGTACTGCACAAGTTCTTCTTCTTGCTGTCGGGAAAACACGGTGTTGTCCAGCATCATCAATTCGCATACGTTCTGTTTCGGAAGGTTCAAATATCGGTTCAGGGTTTGACGTGGAACACCATGTTCTATTGCTGCTCTGTTTTTTTGATAATCCGTGACGATTCACTGCTTCTATCGCGGCGAGAAGGTTTGAAGACGACCACTGTTTCTTTTTACCGGTACTTTTATAACACCGAACCATGTTTACCGTTCAATTTGCGATTTAATCCACCGAAAATATGAAGCGGTGTCCGCGAGTGCAGAAGTAAACAATACTGAAATTATAGGTTATGGCTCATTTTTATATGCCCACGTCACCCCGCATAGTGGTGCTCATTCCGCCCCGATGAGAGAGCGGAATTTGTTTATTAGAATTTGTTCAAATAAGCGATATTATATAATAAATTAAAATACTAAACGTTCACGAAACCAATCAGCAATATTGTCTTACACCACAAAATTAAATAAATGACGCAGGAGATGACCAAATCCTTATTTTTGACACCGCTTTTCTTATAATTTTTTTTTCACATTTTCGCAACTTGTACTTCGATTGATTTTTCCGCACATAAAATAGATTTAAATTTGTCTTTTGCTTATTTTGCATTATCAGCGAAGGATCACCTAGTTTTAGCTACTAATTTAACTTTAAACCACAATTATCATTGAAAACACAGCGTTGGCCATTCCGCCCCATTGGCGAAATGACCCCGTCGTCCACTATGTCCTCAACCATGTATATTGCAACAAAGCAGGCAAGCAAAATGATTTTTTTTATACAGGGGGAATCTGCTCGCAGACACCTGAGAAGATAACTCAGGATGTGGGGTTGGGAGGAGTGGCCCTTGCCGCCCGAAGGCATTACATCATAGGAGGGGGTCGATTGCGCTATGGCGCACCACTAGTGTTTTCACTCTCGCTACTGCACAGAGAGCGGCTGTGCAGGGCCTTCCTCTTAATCGTTCGCCGTTGATTGTTCGGGTTTGTGCAGGGCTTTCCGCTTATCGACCTCCTGGGACAAGCTGGGTGGGGCTCCAGCGCCCTTACTCTGTTGTAGTTCGATTAGCTGCAATATCTCTCCCTTGGGTTCGATCATTAACGTTTCCAGGGCACACCACGAGTAGACGAACTGCTTCATGGCCCAAGCAAGCAATATGTATATCATTGTCCTTCTAGCACTCCGATCGAACTGTGTTGCAGAGAAAGTTTGTAACATTAAATTTGGCATCTTAATTTGAATTTTTCTAGGCTAGGCTGATTTTTTTCTGAGCTAGACTGCTTACACACTTATTTAATTGGGATTTATTGCTGAAAAATAATGCATTTGCTTGATATGCTGAATTAAGGGGCTATCCCTAATTTGCATCCCGTAACCCTAGCCTTAAACTAGATATTCGACTGTCAGCAATTAAGTAAATAAATAAATAGAAGCTCATTTTCGAAATCGAATTGATTCGAGTTTTTCTTTTTTTTTCAGCTCATATTCCTTATAGGGTTGCCAGCCAGTGGTAAAACCCATTGGGTACAGAATTACGCTAGAGAGAATACGCATAAGAAAATAACCATCTTGAGCGTCGAAACGTTGCTGGATCAAATGAGAGTAATATTGGCTCAATGTATACCTCGTTACATTTTTGTATTGATTTATATTTTCTATCATAAGCTTTCGGGTGAACCCAGGAAACCAGCAAATACAAAGAAGTGGTCGAGACTCGTGGACCAACTTTCAAAAAGTTTGAACAAGCTGACCGAAATTGCTGCAAAACGAAGAAAGAACTTTATTTTCGATCAGGTATAAAAATAAGTATGTTTTGCAAATTTCGTGATTATAACTGAACGATATTTTTTTAGACCAACGTATTTCCGACTGAACAGAAGCGTAAACTACGGGGCTTTGGTGAATACGCAGCCAGGAGGGCAGTTATTGTAGTTCCCGACGAAGAGGAGCACAAACGCCGGATCAAACAGAAATATGATGCTTTTGGTGCGGAAGTTCCAGAACAACATCTTAACGTAATGAAAGGTAAAAGTTTTTTTGGTCTTGTTGTAGAAAGCTTAACCCTCCAGCGCTCATAAGGGAACCGTTAAAGTAAACACATTTCTATTCACATTGCTATTTGGTTGTTAGGACCAATAAATGTTTTTTTAAAGAAACTTAAAATTTCATAGTTAAAAATTACTGCTTTTTGCTCACGCTGAGATCTAAGCTGGTTCACGTCAAAATAAATAAAAGACGATAAATATAACTTTCATTTGCAACCAGTTTAATTGAATTCGGATAAGAATTGGATTTTTACAGCCAAAACATAACAGGTGTCACCTCTATGTTACAATGGGCGCTGGAAGGTGTAGAAGTGCAGATGGGCAGGTTATTTGCCTGCCAAAGTGAGAGTTGAGCAAGGACATTGACTATTCTTGTAGGAATGCAACCAATGCGTAGTAAACTGATATATTTTTTTCTTATCTATTGCTTGTTATAGCACACTTCCATATTCCCTCCAAGGAATTGAACTGGTTTACCGAAATTACATACGCTGAATTGGATGAGGAAAAAGCAATTAAGAGGGTAAAAGAATTGAATGCGGCTGGTCAAAAAGCGTTGCCTCGAGGATTGAATAAGAACCAACAACAACGGCGTGGTACGAACAACAACCAGGGATGGAATCAAGGCAACAAACGTTATAGTGGTGTTCAACAGTATAATCAAGGAGGATACAATCCTCAGCAGCAGCGTTATAACAGCACACAGCAATATTCTCAGAACAGACATTATCGACCAGATGGGGGATATGGGCGGCGAGACTCTGGAGGCTACACTGTTGGCCGCTACGGTAGCAATAATGATTGGACTCGCGGGTATTTCTTCGTATCCAATATATATGATGTGTATCAACTAGCACTAATGAACAGTTAATTGATCATGCGGTGGAAAACCTACCAATTTTAATGAATTAATCCTTCTTCGCATTGCAAGTTTATTGCTTATCGCATATTAGCTCATTGCGTGCTCTCAACTTAGTGTTCTAGATGCACTTCCACAGTTATCAATTGAGAGCTTTCGATGCCTGTACCATTTTTGCATTAGTATAATTGTGTGGCAAGTACAATCATACTCTATACCCAAGGAAGTCGAGAAATTTTCCAACCCAAAATATTCCTAGACCGGTCCGGGAATCGAACCCAGCCTCTTTCAGAATGTGGCTGTGCCTTTACCGACTGAGCTAAGGGAGGCTTGAATTTATCCCGTAATGCTTGAAACATGCATTTTAAATTAAACTTAAAATATTGTTGGATCAGAGCTTACCAGATTTGATTATTTATTCATTGCTTTTTCAGGGTGTCACAACCTGAAAAAAAACCTGGAAAGTCAGGCAATGTCAGGGAATTCTATTTAGATCTGGAAAGTCAGGGAATTTAAGGGAATTTTAGTGTAGGTCAGGGGAAAAATATGATATTTTTGATTTATTGTATCCAATTTAACGTTGAAATTTAAACAAACCAAAATAGCCGAATTGCCTTAAGTACTCATCCGCTAGGTAACAATGTCAAGATCACACCCACGGTCTTCTGTTCAATAAGCAAAAACGGTTGCACAATGCAACCAATGCTACATAACATCAACTCGGAGAACTAGCCAACGGCTAAAAATCTCCTAAATAAAGGAAGAAAAAAAACACATCAACTACGACGATGACAATCTGACAACAACAATAAACTAATATGCGATAAGCAATAAGCTTGAAATGCGAAGAAGAAGCAATAGAAGAAGACCTCAGTTTAAGACGCCGATATCAACCCCCAATGTCGGTCTATACACTCATAAAATTCGACACATTTTTATTAACGAATTTCCATGTAAAATTCAATATAATTTTCATGTGTTCACACATAAACAGAATCCACTCAGAAGTACACATGAAATGTACGAGTCAAATTAAACATAAGAACTATGTGTCCGACACATACATATATAATTTTTTTATCACATTGCGAAAATTCATGTGTGGGATAGATAATTATAATCATTCAATTTTTACACAAATAACGGGCGGAGGTTACACTACTCGCATACACTTGTACCACCCACGAATTTGTGTATCTAGCATAATGTGAATGCGAATGCGTAATCATTTTTTTTCTAATGGGACTGACTTGTGGATACTTTTCGCAGTGGGACTATTTTACGTGGTATTGTTTTCACTTATCCTGAACAAACCACCTTTTTTGAATAGTACAGCTCAAAAAAGATAAACTGAATAATGGTACTAACTCAAAATTCGTAAAAATGTATATGGGACTGACTTGCGGCTACCGGCAGTGCACTTAAGCGATGTAGGGGGAGGAGGGGCATAGTGAGCATCCCGCAGTTTGGCTCTGGATCTCCAGTTGCATGAAACGATTGTACGACTTTTCCCCGAAAACCAGTTCCCCGAAAACACTTTCCTCGAAAGTTTTATCCCCGAATGAATCAGTTCCCCGAAAGGAACGTTTTCCCGAAAACTTTTTCCCCGAAAGAACTAGTTCCCCGAAAGATACAATTTACACTGTGCGATCTATTTAAATATGATCCTTGGGTTTGTTACAACTTATCTATATGAAATTGAGAAAAATATCTTTGCTGAATATTGATAAACAGAACAAAGTCGTTCAACACCCTAGATAAAGTTTGTGGTTATGACTTGTTATGACATTTGGCGGTTTATCAAATTGATATCTGATTGTAATGAGTGATGTGTTTCCGTTTGGGTAGAGATTCTTCCACAATAGAAATATAAGTGTTGACTCCAGTATGTATCAAGTCCAACTGATCTATTCAGCACAGTGTTTATTTCATTTATACATTCTCCTGAACATCACTTATCGCCTCACTTATCGTTTTCTCTCTTTCCGTTATTACCGCAAAATCTCTCAAAGGGTTCAGACATTTGACCGATCATTACAATCCTTCCTCCTTTAGAACAAACATTAATTCATAAACAAAAAAAAAAACTATTTAATTTCGAACTCATGAATTTACATGAACTGATTTAACTAATCTAACTTGTATCAGAATTCAGAATAAAGCATTTCAATAAATCGTCACTACTTTACATAATCGAATTGAATCTAAACATATACTCAATCATTTCCATGCATTTTCTTAAAGGTTTAAACCTGATATTTTTCTTCTTGTTTTTCTTGTAGCAAATCCCAGGACTCATTGATAATTTACTACTGAAAACAATGCTACTGATCTTGCTACTGGCCTTCCATAGTTGATTCAGCATTTTTCTTCGACCGCGTAAAGCTTCGCGTTGCAATGGGGCTACGTCTCGCTTGTTTTAATCCTCTGCTTCCAAAATCGGTATTTATTGGTACATCCGGAAATCCGAGAAACTCCTCGTCGGAATCATCGAGTTCTCTAAGCCGTTTTTTTCGCTGTATTGGCACTTGAAACGTCGTACTACTCGGCCGGGTGTCGACAATCCTTAGCTGATTCCGATGAGCGTTACAATTGTGCCTGAATTGGGGAAATCACATTTTGCTTCTCTAAAGAATCCAGATGTTCAATAACTTTTTCCCGTAATTTGAATGGCACATCATATGCTTTACGAAATATTGGCCTTTCCTCTCTAAGCACAAGGTCAGCTTCAAACCCCAATGCATGCTTTTGCTCCAAATTTCGTTCAGTTTTTTTTAATGTGTTGATACTGATCACATTTCCAAATGTACTCCTCCAACTAGGATAAAAAGCATCCAGCCAATTTCTGCCGAACAACGGAACAAAACTCCTCGAGCAATCAAGTATTATCAAAGTTACTTGATGCTGAACATTGTTCGCAAAAACATCGACGAAAATCTCGCCAAAGATTTTCAGCTGTTGCCCATTCACGACAACTAAGCGGCTGCTGCAAATTGTAGCTTCGATGTTTTTAAAATACTTTCTGTAGGTCTCCAAACTGATAACCGTGACTGCTGCACCACAGTCTATTTCCATATTCAGATTAATTCCTTCTACTTGTACCTCTACAAGACACGGTTTGCTGAAACGACTGCTCGCTATCATCATACATGGATAATCATCTTCTTCCTCCGAATCTTTTATCTGTAACCTTTTAAAATCATAGCTATCTATTTCTACCGGCGCTTCTTCTACAAAGTTGACCGATTTACGATTATTTAATCTGTAGCAATTACGCTTTACGTGACCTTTCTTTTTGCAAAAATTACAAATTACGTTTACGTGAGGGTTCTCATTTCTATAATGATTCGAATAACTGGTTCTCGGTTGGTCCTCATAATAATGTCGACGATCATATCGATTGCTACCGAAATGTACACGCTCACGATCCCTGCTTGTGCTCCTGCTTCTGCTGCGATATCGCCTATCGTAACCACGCGATACAGATCTACCTCTTCTGTCCATACCTTTCCACTGCCTTTCATTTCCTAATCTGTATTTAACCGAATTAACCTCCCGTGGGTCTTCATTTCGCTCCATCAACTCCATTGCACGGAACTTAGCCAACTCACTCCGAATTACCATCTGTTCTACCTCTTCCAGCGTCATATCATCTCTCATCAACAACTTATGCTTCAGCTCCTGGTCCCTCAATCCAAAAACAATTTTATCTTTTATGGCTTCATCTTTATGCGCTCCGAACCCACAATGACTTGCTAATAATTTTAGGGCTAAAACATAATTTTCAGCCGGTTCGTCAACTCCCTGCAAACGCCCATTAAACTTATGTCTGTGCATCATATTAGGTTGCACTTTGTCCAACCTTTCCTTTAGTTTACTGATCATATCGTTGTATACCATGGCTGAAATGTCCAGCCCCGGATAAATAAGTTCCAGTTCATCAAAAATAACCGGACCACTCAAAGCAATAAACAGATTTTTTTTGTTGTTGTCCGCAATATTATTCAATTGGTACAAGATATCCATTCTTTTCATATAACTAGTGAAACTAGAACCACGCACATAGTGGTCAACGGCTCCAATTAAGGCAGACATGCTGGCGCAAATAGTACGTATATAATGGCAAACACCCTACAACAAAAACGCAATAAAAAAAACAGGAAATGACTTACTTGATCTGCAGAATCTTACTCTCTTTTATTGTTACACTTGTTTCACCCAGCAGCGTCGGTTGTTCCGTCGGCGTTACGAAACTCTCTGCTACCGTGCAATAAACTCTCTGCTCTTCTCTTACTCTGGTTCGCTATTCCACCAGAAGTCCAGCAGCGTTACTCTTACCACCGTGCATGTATTTTCTGTTTCTCTCTTCTCTCACCGTGATCTCCGCCAATACACTTTTTTCTTCGGGCAAATCGTAACCCTTCGACGTACGTTAATTTCTTATCCACCGTAAATCACTCTTTGAAATGTTCTCGCTGTAATTTTTCTCTGCCAATTTGCACTCACTCAGTTCAATACTCGGTTCAATATGATTAACTGCTTACTTTTTTTTTTTTTTTATACCTTCGCGAGCTCACCAATTTTTAGGCTGCTATATTCCAAACCCAGCAAAGAAAATCAGCTTTTTCACTCTACGTCTTGCTTCTCACTCCTGCGCTATTGAAATGGCGGACCAAGTGGAACAATTGGAATTACAATGGCCACGGTTCTTTTCATAGACCATGAGCCATCTATTTTTCAAAATGACGGCTTCGAATACTTTCTGTACAAACTGTACAAGCTTTTAATACTTTTTTTTTTTCACCGTATTCACACGTGCCAGCTGCTAATTATCACCTTCTGTTTCGCTCACTGACAATCATAAGCAACCGTCACACTAAAACACAAATTTCTTCTTGCTTCACGGCTCTTTTCACGCACGCTTCCAAACGCCGCTGCAAGAATAAAGTTTTTCTTTCCTCACTACTTCACTTTTTTCACTAACTATTTTTTTTAGATTTTCCACTCGTCGCTATTGATGTGTTTCCGTTTGGGTAGAGATTCTTCCACAATAGAAATATAAGTGTTGACTCCAGTATGTATCAAGTCCAACTGATCTATTCAGCACAGTGTTTATTTCATTTATACATTCTCCTGAACATCACTTATCGCCTCACTTATCGTTTTCTCTCTTTCCGTTATTACCGCAAAATCTCTCAAAGGGTTCAGACATTTGACCGATCATTACAATGAGCATAAAGACTGAGCTTTGATATAAAGAAGGGAAAATTGTGTCAGTTTCATCAAATCTTTCGCTGGTTAACTACTTGTATCGAACAATACCACAATACACATATCAATGTGTGTCGAATTAAAGTGGACTCTACACGACTGTTTGTATTGACAATAATCGTATTGTCAATGCATTTTATATTGACGTCAATACATCGGTATTGACAATATATCTGTATTCACATCATCAATATTATTGTCAATACTTTTAAGTATTGACAATATTTCTTACCGTGTGGGGTTCGCTTAAGACAATAGTTTGACTTTCGTTAAAACTACATGTAAAGGTCACACACTAAGATTATTTCACCGAAATCTGTGAAATTTTACCAAAATCTCAACAGCTGAACGTTTTGTAAACAGTTCGGTGATTTTCCACAGATTTCCTGTAATTTTTTACCGAATGTTCTGAAATCGGTGTATGGTGTTTTCTTCTTGCTCCATACAATTTTGGATTCGGCCTATAAGAAGTCGCAAAGTGACTATAGCAAGAGCAAATTTTCATTACGTCGAATGTAACAAAGGTAAACAAAGTCGAGCTATCAGTGTCAATCGATGCTCCTACTATTACACTATATACTGTCCGAATATAGGATCACATCCCATTTTTAAATTTATTTACCAGTCGAATTGCTTTTTGACGTAATCACCTTCCGATCAAAATAGTTTTCGATGTTACTTAAGTCACCCGATTTCTATGGAGATGCCGTTTGCCTTAAGTAACAGCACTGAGAAACCCGTGAAAAGTGTACTTTCGTCGTTTCGCTTTCTCATTATTAAAGTGAATAAATCGAACTGTTTGTTGCTAAGATGATTTCGGTGGTCCTAAAATGATGAATGGGCTGCACGTAAGGAGACGTAATTGATAATTCTCTCGAATATCCTGGTAAATACACTTTGACTTAAGTAACAATAGGGGCCACCAAACGACGTATAATAACTTTTGACTCAAAAACCATTATTTCTTAGCATGAAAGCTAGCGATTTGCCTTTGTATGATTAAAACCCGGCTAAATATGTTAAACATTGCTATCACTATGAGATTATATGTGTTTAATTGGAAATAGGAATAACTTTTCGGTCATCAAAACAAAACTTTATTTTTCTCGGATCGGTGCGAATGTTACTTACGACATAATGAAAATTTGCTCTTGATAGCATGTATTGCATGGGGACGCATGGTATCTTTTATTTATTAGTATGGAGTTTTTTAACGTTCGTACCTATACAACACACACACACACAATTCTTGCAACAAACAAAATTTTCCCTTCTTTGTATCACAGCTCGTTTCTTAACGTATCGCATAATATCTACCCTAATAAAAATGTTATGGTTAATTTGCTTAACGACGTGTTCTGGGTATCATCCAAACCATTTGTGGAATAGTTCACACATTTGGGTTATCGTTCGTTTATGGTAATTTTTTATTAGGGTATCTAATTGGTTTTATCAAAGAGATATCATTTTCCTTTCTTTGTTTCACGGCTCGTTCTTCAATTTTATTACAATGAGGTATCGCTTTGATAAATTAGTAAGATATTTATTCTTCAAAACGTTAAAGAACGAGCTGTGATACAAAGAAGGGAAAATTTTGCTTGTCGCAAGAAATTTTCCTTCTTTGAATCATAGTTCATTCTTTGACGTATAATGTATAATGTATCCATGTATGTATGTATCCATGGGGCTAATTGCATACAATGTGTGTGTTTGTTTGATAGGTACGACCGTTAAAAAAAACTCCATACAAACAAAGAAAAGATATCATGCGTCCCCATGCCATACATATTAGTCACATGGCGACTCCTTATAGGGTGAATCTAAAATTGTATGGAGCACGAAGAAATCAATATGTGTTGAATAAAGACAAAAGTTTGACTTGGGGCTAAATGGAATACAATGTATGTGTTTGTTTGATAGGTACGACCGTTAAAAAAAACTCCATACAAACAAAGAAAAGATATCATGCGTCCCCATGCCATACATATTAGTCACATGGCGACTCCTTATAGGGTGAATCTAAAATTGTATGGAGCACGAAGAAATCAATATGTGTTGAATAAAGACAAAAGTTTGACTTTCGTTAAAACTACATGGAAAGGTCAAAAGCTGCTGAAATAGGATTACACCGATTTCAGGAGCTTGACCTTTACATTTTGTTTTAACGAAAGTCAAACTATTGTCTTTATTCGACGCACATTAATATGTTTATTGTGGTATTGTTCGATACAAGTAGTTAACCAGCGAAGATGCGCAGATTCGGGGAAATGGTACATTCGGGGAAATTATTTTCTGGGAACTGTGCCATTCGGGGAATTGTATTTCGGGGAAAAGTTACATTCGGGGAAAGTGTTTTCGGGGGACTGGTTTTCGGGGAAAAGTCGTACAATCGCATGAAACAAATCAACTGGTAGTAGGTTCAATATCATCATGATATTGATCATACTACCAACCAATTTGTTCCGAACGGCCGGAAGTCCAAGCTGGTGCACGGGATGCTCACTATGCCCCACCTGTTCACTATGCCCCTCTTACCCCTAACTGCTAATTAAAACTTTATGTTGATGAACTTTAAATTAAAAACTTAAATCAATAAATGTTAACCACTGGGTAATAGCCAAATACATAATGCACAACTGTACAAACATTTGTTTCCATTTGAAATTATTAGCATTAGAAAACAATGATTTCCCGAAGAATTATTTAGCGATTAGCGGTTTTAGTGCCCATCTCTGGCTGAAACCAACAAGCAGGCCTGCAGCAATTAGGCGCGCTTGAGTTTGAACACTGATGGAAACGAAGGGTGAACATAAACATTATTCGGTGCACGTGACAATATTTACATGATTCGAAAAATCTCTGGTAACCGTGAATCAGAAGGAGTACGCTTCGATTATCAATTAACCAAGTACCCAATATGTAAAACGTACAAGACGTGTCATAAACTATTTTTGAAGTCCCATGGTCAAATTGCGTCGTTTTCAAACGAAACAGATTTCCCATACAAAAAGATAGAAAAATTGTATGGAAAATTATCTGTAGTCTATTGGTACACTTCCTTTACGGCCACTGGAAACATAGTTGTCCCATGTGTATATTTAATTCCATAGCACATGGGACAATTATGCGTCCACCGGCAGTTTATTACTTTTAGTAATATTCCATTTCTTGTAGACGTTATGAAAATCGTTATAACAACCGAGGTAGCCGAAATAGTCAAGCACAACGATACGGTGGGAATTACAGTGGTACGCAAACATAAGTGAAATGCATTGGAGCGCTAATCTTCAAATTACAATTTTTCAGGATATAACAGTGGATCAGGATGGAACCAACCAAATTCAAATTGTTGGAGCTACGGTGGTAATCAAGGAAATGATACGCAGCAATGGTATTCGTGGTGGCAGGTAATATGTTGTTTAATGCTATGTTCAGACTACAAAGTTGTATCATGTTACAATGCGATCTTGGTGACGTTTTTCTTGTTGATAATTTAATAACCCACTTGTAACATGTTACAACTCTGTAGTTTGAACAAGGCATAAGCATGTTTGTTATACCCAAGGGTCTGACACACCGCGATCTTAAAAACGTGTACCCAAAATAATACTTTGTCTGGAAACATAGGTGCTCACCCTTTAAATGATAGCCATGGATGTTACAACACAACTTTTGTATGGCGGCCACTCTGAAACGTGATTTAGATGTAGCCCCGATAAGATTTTCGAAAAAAGTCAATTTGTCATAGTCATACTCATAGCTAAACAAATATTTCTAAATTTAGTGCAACCCAACCCTTTCACATTGTGTACCCATTCCTTGGGGTCCCTACTATATCAACATACACATGTGCAAAGGGCATGCAAGCTTTGTGTAAACAAACCTTTGTAGGCCCTTTTCTGAGGGTCGCCCACGCAAACCAACAACATTATCGGGAAGAGGAAAGAAACTACCCGGTGATGTTGATGGTTTGCGTTGGTGTCATATGGGTGGCGAGAAAAAGACATAAGAAGATTCGTTTACAAAAAGCTTGTATACCGTTTTCACACGTGGCTCATGATATGAGAAAAATATGCATGGACTGATGACATTCAATCATCAAAAGTGGGGTATCAAAATAAGACTTATAATGGATAACAACTTTGCCGAAGAGATTACATGCCTATTGTTGATTGTTATTTGGTTAGTCATGATTTTCTTGAAAGGATAGTAATATTTTTACATATTTCATTTATAATCCTTATATATTTGCAATGTCATACAAAAACGCTCATACATAATAGATAAAAAATTTGCAGTACATATTTTTAAATCAAAAACTGCTATTATTTCGAACAATTTTACCTAGTATCTCACTTTCCGGCAGGTGCTTCCAAAATTTGGTATTTTGTAATTGTAAAATTGAACTTATTTGTAGTTCTGCGACTAAGGTTTCAGCTCAATTGATCATAATACAACAAAGCTACAGCTGTGTTCGATAAAATAGCAGCGCATGCCGATTTTCATACAAAATGGTAAACTTTGACATGATGTAACTGTGTTAACTTATGATCAATTGATGATGATGATGATGATGGTCCCACCTCTTACCCCTACAAAGGTTTGAGCTGGACGATTTATCTTTAAGATAATTGAATATGACATTTTAAACAGGTTGGCAAACAAAATCGAACTGGTTTCAGTTACAGATATAAATTCCCTGCTTCACAGCGATATAAATGTGGAAAAGCTCAGGCGTCCACCTCTTAGTTCGCCTTTTTGTCCACCTAAAATATTCATAAGCATTACAAGCAATCAAGAGTTAATGAACAATCAACAAAGCATCCTATTACACTAGCAACCCCGCAATCTGATGCTATCATAATTTTCAGCAATGTCAGGAATGCTCACGAACCCCTAACATTTGCAGAAAACTTACTACTAACTCAAGGTATCTTTCAAATAAGCTTCAAAATTGCATTTTTTTTTTATCAAATGTTAAATTCAGTCCTCTACATCCGCAATACGCGCGCGAGGCTCAAACCTTTGTAGACTACTTTTTTTTTAATTAATCTACTATTAAATCAAATATTAAAAATCTATCATCACCCTCGTGGCGAACAGAAATAGTTTTTGCAGTGCTACAATAATTATTAAAAAGTCGTTATGACAGCTATCCATATAAAATAATCCGTTAGAGATAACTTCGTCAAGATAGGGGAATTTACGTATTCTCGGCAACCCAAGCAGCGACCTTCTTTCTATAGCCTTTTTCTCTAAGGAACGCACACATATGCAGTATTGGTTTGTTTACAATCTTTTGCTGCCAGCTGCTCTAACAATTTCAGTTGAAAGAATTGTCAAAAACTCTTTTGAAACGCTTTTACAAAGCTTCAAACTTCTCTAGTGGGAGCGAGTATTGTCGGCAACCAATTTTTCTTCGGCAACCGTTCCATTTGAACTGCATGTAAATCTGCTGTTCTATTATCGGCAACTCGAAATCAGCTACAATTTGTAGTGCGTGTGTTGCATTTCAAGAAAACCTTGCTAGATTGCTTTTTCTCAGTGGTAAAAATATAGTCAAATTGAAGCTGAAAGCATAAAGAATCGTTTGCATGCATTCAGCGAAGTGTTTTCGTAAGAAAATCCAGTGAAAATAGTGTTTCAATTTGGGTTGCCGAAAATAGTCTGTCATGCCGAAGCCGTCATTTTCCCTACATAATTTGTCAATTCATAAAAAAATCACTGGATAACTGTTCAAAAGACAGTTTTAACATGTGAAATGCAGTGTCTTTTAAATTCTGTTAGTGTTGCTAAACGTTTGATATGTCTAGGCATCGAATTGAAAACATTTATTCCTTTATAATATAATGAATTTTGTGAAGCACAAGTCAAGAAATGTGGTGTTCTTATTTCAACCGCGTTTCTAGTATTATATCTATGATAGTCACTTCCTCTTTCAATTCGATCACACAAATATCGAGGCAGCAAACCGTTAACTACTTTAAAAATGAACACCATAGTCAAATATACAATTCTTTGCTTCACCGACAACCATTGTAAGGCGTCTAACATCAAAGTTGAGGAAGTGAATCTATTACATCTCAAAATCAAACGCATTATTTTATTCTGCAAGCGCTGTAATCTCGATATTTGTGTTTCATTGGCCAGAAATAAAATGGAAGGGCAAAAGTCAAGATGAGGAGAGATGATTGATTTGTATAGCTGTATTTTACTGGCAATAGTTAAATCGTTTTTCAGTCGACATAGAATTCCATACTTCTTGGCAATTTTCTTGATGACATTGTCAATGTGAGAGTTGAACTTAAGTGTGTCATCAATAATCACGCCAAGATATTTAATCTCCCGAACGCGATCAATAGTCTCATCATCAATTACAACAGAGACGTTCTCATTTACTCGATTCCGCGAAATTACCATAAATTTAGTTTTACTTGTATTCAATTTTAACTGCTTATACTTCAACCATCTACTTAGAGAACGCAAATCTTCATTCAAGTGTAAAACGGCATCATCTAAATCCTTAGCTGCAATGAATAACACAGTATCATCTGCAAAAAGATTAATGTCGCAAAATCGTAAAACACGTCACAAGCCATTAATATACATAATAAATAACAGGGGCCCTAATACACTTCCCTGGGGCACTCCAAGGTTATTCCCCACGGGACTGGAAACAGAATCATTAAAAACAGTCCGTTGAGTTCTGTCAGACAAATAGTTTTCAAACCATTTATATGCAGTACTCGTAATTCCAAAGCGCTTGATTGATCTTAACAATACGGGGCCTAGACATTGTTTCAAAAGCGCGTTTAAGATCCAAAAAAACAGCAACAATCGTATCTTTACACTCCAAGTTATTTTTCCACTTCGCTAATACCAAATTCAACGCGGTTTCACAAGAATGACCTTCCCGATATCCCGATTGTTCTGGTATCAACAAACTATTACTATTTAAATACTCCAACAGCTGGCCTTTAACAGCAAGTTCTAAAATTTTCTCTAATGTGTGCAACATGTTGGTGGGACGAAACTATTCGGCTTTAATCGTTCCAGCAACTTTTTGAATAGGGACCACTAAGGATTCCTTCCAAATTTGTGGCACATGTCCAGTTTGTAATGATTCATTAATAATGTCCAGCAAGATGTGGCCAATGACATGAAAGCAATCTTGAATAACTCTAGCATTAACATTATCTACTCCAGCCGATTTTCCTAATGAAAAACAAATAACTCTAAGTTCATCTAATGTGATTGGGTGAAAAACTTCAAATCTACAACTACTATTAACTGGCTGTTTTATTTCGTCAGGTTCATCGACCAATTCAATAGATTGATTAATCAATGAAACGCTATATACGAAATAATCATTAAACTTAGATGCAATTACTTGTTCTGACTGTTCTAATGTGCCATTGAAAGTTATGGACCGCGGTTTGCAATTACTAGGTTTTAATAAAGATTTCAAAATTTTCCATAACTGCTGTTGTTTTGATGCTGATCAATCTTCCTTTGAACATATTCACAACGAGTTTTCTTTATCGATTGTGAATACTTATTACGCGCGATTGTGTACCTAGTCCAATGCTTGTCATTATTAGATCTACAAAACTTTTTGTACCATTTGTCCCTTTTCCGTTTAAGACACAAAAGATCCAAATTGTACCAGCTGTTCGAGTTTTTCAAAGAAACAAACTTTTGCTCAACTAGTTGATTGGTACACGTTTTCAAAGCGTTATTAAGAACAGCTGTAGATTCATCTAAGTTACCGGCCGCGAATGGAAAATCCAGGCTTCTCTCAACAAGATTCGAAACAGCTTGCTTCGAATATTTCCTCCAGCACTTCAATTTTACAAAATTATCGTTATCGTTAACATGGTCTAAGACATTAATCACTAAAGTCTCATGATCAGTTATTTTCAAATCAGTATCCGTAACTGAACAAATGGAATCAAAATTGGAATAAACGTGGTCAATTAAAGTTCTACTGTGCATGGAAATACGCGTATATTCATTTACCGTTTGCTTTAAATTAAAAAACTCAGCTAAACGCTTCAAATGATTCGAATTATGGTTATCACGCCAATTAATATTAAAATCACCAGCCAATATATTTAATTAACTAGAATCAAGGAATGTCTCAAGCCAGTTCTCTAAAACTTCAACAAAACGCTGGTCACTAGAACTGGGAGAATGATACAAAACACCATAATTACCCATCTTCATGCCACGTACAACTGTAATGCCCAAGAACCAGTTGCCATCAATAACTTCGTTGGTACGAAGGTTGAATTGAACTGATTCTTTGACATAAATAGCAACACCGCCAGTGTGTCTAGAATGTGATAAACAAGCAGCAGCAATATATCCCGGAATACTATACTGATCAAAAGCTTCAGTTTCTACAATATGAGTTTCAGATAAGAAAACTAAAAGAGGACGTTTTTCCTCAACAATCTGACGTAATGCTACGTAGTTTGTTGACAACCCCGCAATATTCAAGTATAAAAAATCGAATTGATTCACATTCCTGGAACTTGGCTGCTATTTATTGAAACGCAAGCTGCTTTTCTTCTGATCAAAAAGTCTTTTATAAAGCAATCATTCCGAGCTAAATGCGGCATGGTTGACGTCCAAGTTCATTTTTCGTTCTTTATTCGTTTTCAAACAATTAATACATTTCAATACAGTTGACGTACACTCCGACGTTTTGTGTTGTTGGCTGCACCTAGAGCATCTATCACAATTTTTGCAATCCATGCTCTTGTGCCCAAATTCTCCACATTTGAAGCATCTCAACACATTAATCGCGGGAACTATCGAGCACCGATCAAACTCTACATTTACTTTTTTCGCACATAACAAACATTTATAAGTATCGACATCGACTTCAATTACAACACTAAACTTGTTATAAGCAAGGTTGCAAAGACTCATTTCAGCTAAAATAATGTTTTTCGGAATAATAAAACCAAAAGATGGTATGATGGCATGTTTTACTTGTAACTTACAAAAAGAGGTTACAAAGTATGCGTTGGAAACATAAAACCTGTAAATTTTGCTTTCTATGAGTCACAATCAGCGATTTGCTGATCGCTGAGTGAGTGAGTGAGTTTGTGAAAAATCGCTGATTGTGACTCTCATGAAGTGAAATAAACAGGTTTAATATGTCAAACACATTCTTTACACCTCTTCTTGTATCGTACCAATTCAAAATTTGATCATGGCATCTAATTATTTCATAATTTAGAAAAACATTGTTTTTGCTGAAATGAGTCTTTGCAACCTTGGTTATAAGTGAAGCGTGGATTTTCAAACATGTTCACTACTTTAACATCATTTATAGCGATGTCTTCATTTTGACTTTTTAAGTAGTCAATGAAGACATCGGAGGAAAACTGATCGCTCATGCCCACTATTTTCAATCTTGGCACCGAAGTGGGAACAACAGCACTATATTTTTCACCCAGATTGCTTTCAATACCAGTTTTTACATAATTTAGATTAGCTCCTGTTGCACACTCAACAATAATAGAGCCATCTTTACCATTCATAAAATTACTGATTTTGTGTGTTTTTGGATCCAACTGAGTTTTCAAAAACTTACGAGTATCTTCGCATTCTTGTTTAGACTCTTTTGGTTTGATCACAATGACCGGACGAGTCTTACGATTACTCTGTTTGTTACTGTTACTGTTACTGTTACTGTTAATGTTACTATTACAGTTACTAATATTTTTACTTTTACTTGCATGACTAGATCTTTTTACAACATCCGCAAAACTCGCATTTTCTTGAAAAACATCATCAGTCGAATCGTTGTCACTATTTTGAAATTTACGTTTTTTGCGTCTGGGATTTCGGTCCGATTCAGAATGAACCGTCCTAGATGCACCATTCGTTGCAGCTAAATTTTTTTCCGTACTAATTTCAAAACATGAACTGGTCATCGTATTCCATTTCTCACTAATTAATTTTTCAAAGCAACTTAAAGAATCGTTCATATTTTGTTGCATTTTTTCCATGCCAATTCTCAACGCGTTGTCTATCTGAGCAGCAACGTTGTTTCGTATACCAGTGATGATAGAGTCAGCAACAGAAGACAATTGCTTCATTGCTTCCCCCAAACCGATTCCCCGAAACCGATACATTCTGCTCGTCACAACTCTGATCTGACAGACAATTACTACACTTGAATAGAACATTTGCATTATCTGTGATAAGCTTTGCCTGAGTCCGCGTGAGTGTAGTGCACTTGCAATGAAATACACGAGCACACTTACCCACACAGATAACCGGCAAATCACTTACCAAAATCTCCAAATTACATATTGCACACTCAGCCATATATATCACCTATACACATAAACTTTACATGCAACACTACAGAGACACAAGTAAAAACGAACGAAAGCAAAAATTTACAATGCCGTAGCTTACTAAAAGGGTACCAATTAGCTTGCCGGGCGAAGGAAAATACAAAAAATGAACGAGAACCAGCGGCAACAGCAACCGTCTTCCTACTTATCCAATAAATTATCACTACGGGGCACGCGTAGGATCAATTCTACCGCGGCACAAGCACAATTTCACATTTAATTAATTGAATATTTATCACAGCACTGCGAAATAAACTATAACGTTCGCCATTACCAATACTATGAGCTGAAACGTTCGCCAAAGAACTACAAATATGTTCAGTTTTATGATTACATAATATTAAATTTTTGGAAGCACCTGCCGGAAAGCGAGACACCAGGTAAAGTTGTTCAGTTTCGCATCAGTTGTACTTTGATGCGAGACTATAGACAACCACCCCTATTCTGTATTTCGTATTATTGTTCTGTATGAGAATTTCGTTTCGAATGAAATGCAGGGGTGAACATGTAAGGGGCTGTCCATAAACTACGTAGACAGGTTCGGGGGGGGGGGGGGGGTGATGAATTATGCACGGTCCATACATATTTAAAAAAAAAAAAATATATGGACAATTGTCTACGCAAGAGGGGTCAAGAATCCAAAAAAACTGTCTGCGTAGTTAATGAACAGCTCCTAAAAATGAAGCTGAGAGTTGACTCGACACAGACATTATTCTGTTGCACATCGTTTTCTTAGAAAAGTATAGTTTGCTATCTCTATTTACTCTTCACCAGTGGCACTCAAAGAAGCTACTGCTGCCAGCCGTGATGTTAGTTTCGGGTCGCGTTCGGGTTTAAAGCAAATATCATGAAACTCAAACTCACCACGGTTTGGTTGAAATTGTAGCTGGTGAGTTTTGTTTGGTTGATATTCGTAGCTACGATATCACAGCGTGTCATATCATCCGCAGTTGCTTGCTTGTTGACTTTTGTCTACGAAAATCAACCGTGATCTTGGACATTGGTGTTGACTAAAATCATGATCAGAAAATCAAAATCAGCTATCGTTCAAGATCAATATCACCTAAAAGCACAGGCAGCAATATCACAAGCCATCATCACCAACAAAAATCAACGTGATTTTCGACCAATATCAGCCGTGATTTTCGATTCCCAAAATCAACCAGCATCAATATATCAAAATCAACGAAAATCATAGGATTAGAAGATATGTTAAATTCTAGAGTTTGGTGCATTCCGTTCAAGTCAACATTCCGGATGAAATTAAAATAGTGGATTTCAACCCAAGATGGCTTCCACAAATCCAAGATGTCGGACCAAAATCCAATATGGCGGCCTCTAAACAGCGTATATGCATCTAAACCCATGCAATATGGGTTTCTACGGAATGAAGTGGAAAATTGACATTCGCCGCCATGTTGGAATCCAAGAAGCCTCAGAACATCCCGGCTGCGCCGACTGAGATTGAACCCAGGCCTGTTGGGGTGAGAGGTAATCACACTTACCATTACACCACCGGTGCCGCTAGCACCGGGAATGGATAGAATCAAGTTCAACTTGCTCAAAAACCTCCCAGACGTCGCGAAGAGGCGCTTGTTACCCTTGTTCAATCAGTTTCTGGAGCACAACGTTGTTCCGGATGATTGGAGGCAAGTGAGAGTTATTGCCATTCAAAAACCCGGTAAGCCCGCGTCCGAGCATAACTCGTACCGTCCCATCGCGATGCTTTCCTGTATATGGAAGTTGTTGGAGAAAATGATTCTTCTTCGTTTGGACAAGTGGGTCGAGTCGTATGGCTTACTCTCATATACGCAATATGGATTTCGGAGGGGCAAGGGAAAGAAGGACTGCCTTGCGTTGCTTCTACTGAAATTCAACTGGCCTATGCTTAGAAACAGCAAATGGGGATATTAAGGGGGCTTTTGACTCTGTTTGTATCGATATCCTTTCGGATAAACTCCACCCAAGTGGGTTTTCGCCAATCTGAACAAATTTTTGAGCAATTTGTTGTCAGAGAAATATATGAGCTTTTTTCATGGAAACTCGACAACTTCTCGAATTAGTTACATGCCCCCCCCAGAGCTCATGTTTAAGCCCCCTTCTTTATATTTTTTTTATGGAAAGCACATTGACGATTGTCTTGCTGAACATTGCTCGCAAAGGCAGCATGCAGATGACGGCGTGGTTTCCGTTTCCACGGGCCAACCCCTAGATTTGTGTCATTAGGTGAGAAAACCTCTCTCTGAAAATTTCAGCTCATTCGGATGTAAAACGAGCTGGCGCTTTTAGTTCGAATTTTGTATGGGAAATTTGGATAAATACATGAAAAAAATTACACTCCTACACTCTATCGACCATAAACAAGTTTCTTTAGCGATTGATTCAGATTTCCAAAACTTATAGCTCAATCAATGAGTAATAACTTTGCTGAAGATTGAATCCCAGTTAGTTTTATTGAGATATTCGCTTTTGAATGTATATGACCATTTTGTATATGAAAATTTCAACCAAATCTCCTATATGAACATTAAATCAAAAGCGCCAGCCCGTGTAAGGTAAAAAAAAAGCTGAAGCATTCAGAGAGTGGTTATCGCACCAGAAGACATGAGCCTAGATGTTGGGCTGTGGAAAATATGAACTTTTAGTTTTAGTGGTAATCTAGTTGATACGTTGCATAAGCTGCCTGTATTTTGTTGCAATATACGGGCAGAATGTCCCTGAACTTTTCTGAAGTTCGGCAGGACTTCGTTGAACTTCAGCAGGACTTCCCTGAACTTCGGCAGAACTTTTCTGAAATTTGGCAGGACTTCGTTGAACTTCAGAAGGATTTCTCTGAACTTCGGCAGGCCTTCCCTGAACTTCGGCAGGACTTTCCTGAACATTGGGGGGACTTCCCTGAAGTTTGGCAAAACTTCCCTGAACTTCAGTAGGCCTTCTCTGAACTTGAAATCTTGGAATTGAAGTTGTAATTTTTTCAGTAGTAGAATTATTATAATTATACAATAACATTATATATACGAATATGGTCAACATTTCAAAACTTCTAATTTTGCTAATGCGTGGAGTCAGTATCAACGGGAAAAAACATTAACTTTCACCTTAAGGAAAAAATAATGAGGAAATTGATGGAAATTTTATTCAGTCTAGGAGTAATACCAATAGACGGAGTGAATCCAATCATCACTTTTCTCATATTCGGTAATTTTTACCTTTATTATGAGGCAAATTTACTCATCGCTGAGTGTTCCTGCACGTTATGCGATTTATGAGTTAACTAAACTCAAATTTGGGTCGTTCTCATTCGCTGTGTACGCGTTTCTCCGGAAAAGCGGGAACAGATCGTGCACAAATGGTGCACTATTCCCAACCAGTGGATCAGATAAGAAAAGTGCCTCTGCTCGAGATTTGGTCAAAAAACTGAGAACAACGAAGAATAACGTCCAACATGCCAAGGCAAGAAACGGGCTGAAAACGTTCAAGAAGCAAAAGAAGTCGAAACGGAGTTAGAAACATGTCGCATCCGTCAATGCACATACGAAGTGACAGACGACTAACTGGTGAAGAAATCAATTAAAATAATGTGGTTCGCTGTAATGGAATTTTCTTAGAAGCTTGTGCCATCAGCCACCAGATGGGCTAGTATTTTTGTTTTGATTTGAACAATGTTGATTTTGTGTGCAATGATCTTTGACAGTGTGCAAAGAGTGTATCATTTTGTAATTTTTATTATGCATTTCAGTTTTGAGTAGAGTGAAAGAGATCGAACCAAAAAATTCTAGTACATTTGGTGAAAATGCTAGTACAATCCAGTAGTAGTGTTGAAATGTGGTACAGTCAAAAATTGCAAAAGCAGGTTCGTCACCAAAGTTTGTCACTTCGTTTGTGATCAAACCGAGGGCTCAAAAGCTATATGATAGCCTGCTGTGTGGAAAATGGACGTGTGTTATCATGGACGATGAAACATACGTCTAATTTCACTACAAGACGCATCCAGGAGACCAATACTACACAGTCCGTGATGGTTAGGAAGTTGACGACGAGGGGGGCGAAACATCTTTTTTTCTTCCGCTGTTCGGGACATAACACCACTGCGACCAGTTTAGCATTGGGCGATCTTGAGGCAAGACTCGATCTTAATGAATCGATTATTTTTTTTTGAAAATTATCGATTCACCGATTTAATCAATCATTTGTCATCGATCTTTTGAATGGCACAAACATGTTTCAAATATAACGGATCATAGGAAAGTTGGTGCAGATTAACACCATTGGCGCCCCGTAACGTGGGTAGATCACCTTTTCGTGGTACGTTACGGGATGTAAGATCTACCACCGATTCCTAGTTCTGACTACTTCAAACTAGGGGAACAAGATTTTTCAGTAATCCAAGGAACACATCTTAGTCCTTGTTACTTTTTATGCCTTGTTGATAGTGACAAGACTCGGCTTTGTCCACCGAGGATGATCTTGAAACAAGGAAAAAAATAAGTGTTGTCTTCATCTATGTGATTCCTAATCTTCTATTCGTTGTTCTCTAGTTTGAAGTGGTTAAGACTAGGGTTCTGATGCATGGTCATTATCGGTGTCATACCTTAATTTTGTTGCTAGATAATCCAATTTTGACTGACAAAGGGGCGCGCCTTTGGAGGGTGTTTCAACACTCCGAACGGTATAAATAGCGAGACCTTTCAATTAGAGTCGGATCCTTGCGATAAATGCAAGAGTGGCAACTGTAAACAAATCGAATACTTCATCATTTCTCAATAGTGATGGAGTAATACGACATGGACTAAACTAAGGACACGGGATATACTACAATAGATCAATTTACTAGTCGCAGTTGTGTTAGCTCCCCAAAAAAAAGAAAAAAATAGCTAAAAGAGGTGCCAAACTTCCAAGGGGCCCAGGCCCCCTCCCGAATTATCTAGCGTATGTGAAACTTTTTGCTCAGGATACTTGATTAGGTGAGTGATTAAACAGGTTATAATATTCGTTTTATTGGTATTAAATGAACGATTAAAAAACAAAACATTAACATATAAAACAAAACGATTAGATGGTCGGAGTGTAAAAGCAGATAAGTACGGAAAGTACTTAATTCAGCTATCCCAAAACTCATCCGAGAGGGATCCCAAGAAAGCTAATTGAGCCATGCGTTTTTCATTGAGCCGATATCGATTATGTGTGGTTTCACTAGTTTTAGAGAATAGCCTCTCTGACGGAGTACTTGTTACCGTTCTTGATAAATAGTCGCGAGCAATGGGGTATACATGGGGATATTGACTACGGCTATTCTCCCATGCTTGAAAAGGATCGAGAGAACGTGGGAAAACAGGCTGATGCAAGCAATTTTGTAATTCTGCCGATATGCCCCCATGGCGATCCAGTTCTGACGTAGCAGAGGACAGATGAACCTGAAATATGTCATAACAAGTGAATTGTTCTTCGGATACTCATTGGAGAAAGACAAATGGACTGTAATTTATTCTTTATTTTTATTGAAATGGAAACACATCTTCACCGCGCGAGTACTACTACTTTAATCATTTTTCTTTTCCTAGTCTCCTCTCTGTTTCCGCTCTTGACGGTCAAATTCTCCACAACTCCTAACAATTACCGTCTAAACTGAAACAATACATTTGTCGTTTCTTTTAGTGTAACATGAATGTTTGTACTACAGAAACTGAATTGGGTAAAGAGGCGACATCTTATCCATTTGACAGGTTTTCTGCTCGATTGGAATACCTTTTCCTATGATTTCGAGAGATAATCGATTGTTCCAATTTTGACATGCCGCTCTTTATAAATTGAGCCTCTTTAGTGTGCACATATGTAGATGTGCTAGATAGAGAAAAACAATTAAACGTCAAAAAGGTCTGGAGCCCCAAACTTTCCTTTTCTCGTTCTTGCCTACACGGTAACCAGTGTAAACACATTAATGTGTAAAATTTCACACATTTCGTGAAAAAAGGGGCCTACTCATAAAATGTGTAAACTGCGCAATATGTGTAAAAAGTAATCATTTCTAAAACTTAAATATAATGGGTGCGCATGGTTTTTTATTAACTTCGGAATTTTCTTATTTGTGTCAATGATAAAATAATGATTGCTCGAATAAAATAATATTTTATTATAAAAAAGGAATGTCATCAAAAAATTAGTAGCGGCGCCGGTGGTGTAGTGATAAACGTGATTACCTCTTACCCCAGCAGGCCTGGGTTCAATCCCAGTCGGCACCGCTGGGATGTTCTGAGGCATAACATCTCTGATCACGCCGAAAATCACGCCTTCCTTCGGAAGGGAAGTGAAGCCATTGGTCCCCGGTTTATGAGTTGATGGATTGATAGGAAGGATCCAGGTGTGGGAGCTGCCTTCCTGTCGTCAGTAGCATTGGTGCTCAGCACAGAAAAACAAATCAAAGAAAAAACAAAATCAGTATGAAGTAAGCAAGCGGGACACCGGACATTGATTTTTTTTCTAAAACTTAACTATGAAAATAGTATAAATCACCTACCGTCTAGTATGTCCATTGTTGCACTGTCCAGCTTGGACCATAGTTCCTTCATTTTCCGTACAACAGGAAATATATACAAATGGCGTCTTGTTTACGCAGGATACAGCAAAGTTTGAAATTTTTTTTACCCATTAATGAGTATAAAAATACTCATTTTTTGACTGGTACTTCGTTCTTAAAATGTGTATTTTTTTTACACATTTTAAGATCTCCAAATTTACACATTTTTTGACAGCTGCATATAAATATAAGAAATGTGTATTTTTTACTCATTTATGTGTTTACGCTGGTTACCGTGTACTGAACACACTGGCTATTTGCAGAATCCATGTTCAAGGCAAGTGATGTGCAAAGGGGAAGATAAAAAAATCAACATTAAATTACAAATGCAAATGTACTGAAATTTTGTTTTGGATCGAACCGAATCGAATCCGGAATCTTCGTTCTATCCATTCAGCGTGCGGGCAGTTACCACAGGACCACATACCTCTCACGCCAAAGTCACGAGTTCAAATCTCACCCCGGACAAGTCACGAATGAAGACTACATACAATGGTTACAATGCTTTACTTACATACTATGCATTATTTCTATTATGTTTTAGTCGGGTTTTAATTTCTTTTTTCGACATAGTGATGCTAATGACTTTACTGTGTAGATTATACTGTCGCATCATTTGATTGAAGGGGCCATTTTCTGTGTGATATTTTTCTGAGAATAATTTTCATGTTCTTAGATGCCGACAGGGTGTGTAGAAGTTTAATTGTGATAGTATTTCTGATGATTCTATACGATGTGAAATTATGTCATTCATGAAGAAAAGCATTGTAAATTCGCGGCGTTCTTTGAGTGTTTCTAAGTTGATGAGCATGCAGCGTGCTTTATAAGATGGAAGAGGTAATGCGGTCCAATTCAATTTGCGAAGGGCATACAAAAGGAATTGTTTTTGGACGGATTCTATGCGTTCCTCGTGCACACAGCAAAAAAAATTTTTAATATCGATCAATGTAATTCAAGCTGATGTATGAAATAATGATGTAATAGCAAAAGGCAGATACAATTTTACATCAATGGATGTAATTTTGTTCGCAAAATCTATGTACATCGTACAACGTTATATTACACAACCGATGGATTGACCTGGTTGCAGCAGTTTGGATGTAATATTCAACAACTTTTTTTTCTGTGTATGGCAATGTACGGATTCCATACTAGGTTACAGTATTCCAGAGTAGGTCTTACGTATGTAATATATAATAATTTAATAGTGTATGGGTCTTGAAAATTATAGCTGAACCTCTTAATGAAGCCCAACATACTATTTGCTTTCGTTATGATTGTATTATAATGTTCAACAAAAGTGAGGATCACACCTAGGTCCCTTACAATTTTACATTTTTCTACTTTTTGGTTGCCAAAAAATATTTTAAAAAGAGGTGTTTCTATTTTTCTGCTAAATACAAATGCGTTGCATTTTTTTTACATTGAGTTGGAGTAGACTTTTACTACACCAAGTGTTGAATAAGTTGATTTCATTCTGGAATTCTTCTGTGTCTCTAGAATTACTTATTTTCATGAAGAGCTTCATGTCGTCTGCATATATAAGAACTTTTGTTTTTTTTTTAAGTATGTAGGAAATGTCGTTTACGTACAAAATAAAAAGAATTGGGCCTAAATGAGAACCCTGGGGCACCCCCGAGGTGACCGAAATAGGTTCTGAAAGTTTATTCTGAAAACGAACTATTTGTTTGCGTTGCGTTAAGTATGATTGGAGCCAATTGGGTTCTTTAAGGGTATTGAGGTAAATGCATATTCGTAATCTGCATTAAAAATGGAACCCAAACCCAACATTTCATCTTTTTTGGTACACGGGAATTATTTTAAATCAGTACGATTACATTTGCAAAATTCACTTTATAGCGCCCCTCGGTGTCACTTTGTATGGGAGCGAACTGTCAGTTTGTCAGTTTAGTGTCAAATAGTGAAGTTATTATTTTGCTTTAAATCTTGATTTAAAAATCGAGATGAAAGTGTGTGCACTGAACCAATATGACATATTCCTGTTATGTGGAAATCTTATAAATTTGCGCTATAAGATAATCCATTGAAAATTATATGATTGAAAATGTGCCAGGTAAATTCTATATGAATATCTGATACATTTACAATGCTGATAATTTGGTAACTTTTATATGATCGTCGTATGATAAATGAAAATCGATCAAATTATAATAATTAATTGAAATGGATTTGAAACCCATAAGCATAAGCTACACTTTTCACCACAATATAATATATGTGTCATAAATCAATCGAAGTAAAGTTTGTGTGAAAATCACATGAAATTTACTTCTTCTTTTGACACATATATTTAATCGATTTCTAAAAATAAATCGAAAAATAAACATCAGGCAGTGGGAGCTTTCACAGTTGTGCCTTTTTTTATTGTAACTGATTTGGGATTCGATCAAGGTCTGTTGAGGTGTGATGCTTTCGGTGTCTACGCTCGATTTCACTGGGCCACGACTGACTTCAAGATTGAGCTCGTTCAAATAGCATGAAGTAAGAACAGCTCTCCCGACATGGAATGCAGTGCAACGTTATGCTCGTTTTGCTAGAGTGAAGACAAATAGCACTGACAAATTTATGTTCCGTTTCGGTGGTGTGGTTTGTTCAAATCTTTCTTAATGCACCTGTGTGCAATAAATCAACGACTAAATTATATAAGTTTATGTAACTGGTTCATGAAGTTCGAGTACTAGGGCTGGAATCTGAATTAGCCGTGTAGAAGGCTTACAATTAGAATCATAGCAAAGTAAATATAGCAGTAGAATAATTTTTTTTTTCAATCTCAATACATTCTTTTCCGGAAACAAACAAAGATTATTCAATACAGTATCATTGTTGTTAGTAGTATTTAGTTCAACTAATCATTTTAATGAGTGTACGATAACATCGTTGAAAATTGTTTCAATAATTTATAAAGAACAATCATGTAAGATGTATTTTATTGGGAGCGATATTCAGCCCAGAAAAACATGCAAAAACAAACGTTTGCTGTTGGATTTCTTAAAAGGCATATCTATATGACTATTAAATGATTGGGATGGATCTGTTTACAATCTTTAAACCTCAAAAATCAAAGGAAGCTATTCCAATGAGATATACATGTTTTCCTATACTGCAAAGTTAAATGACAGTCCAATAGTTTCTTCATGTCTGTTTACACGCGACATATCAACAAACGTCAAAAATCATTAAAAGCAACTCCAATAAAATATACATCATTATCTTATAAGATATACATTTTAGTGAGCAATATTCATCATGAAAACAGGTATATTTTACTGGATTTTCTCATAGTGCAAACTTATATGATTTTCCATTAGTTTCTAGATGTCTGTTCCCACCCATGACAAATCAACAGTTTTTCACCATGAAATATATCAGACAATATTCATATACTTATTACCTATCGCTAACCACGTTCGAAGCAAAGTATTATCAAGTACTAAGTATGTGAAATTACGATAGAAATCATTCCATATCGCAGTCATAGTTTTTAAGTGATAATCCAATGGAATCTATCAATCATCACATAGAATGAATAAATCTGCTGACATTGCTATGTTATAAGATGGATCCAATAAACGGTACATGTCGATTTGTTTCAGTGTGGGTTCGAAAAAAATATCGCTGTGCTCAGAAAACGAAGTTCAGAAACAGATATGTTTTTCAAAATTAAAGAACACAATCCAGAAATCTTTTTTTTTTGCAATTTAAAGAGTAATAATGGTATGTCGATTCGGTCAAATGCTTTACTGAAGTCAGTATAAAGAGCTTCCACGTGCTTGCCATTGTCCATTGCGTTAAGAATTAAGGTTACAAATTCAAGAAGATTAGAGGTAGCTGAACGACCTTTAAAAAAGCCGTGCTGTTTGTTTGTAATTTGATTTTTTATTGCTGAAAAAAATTGTCGTTTACGATTGATTCAAAAAGTTTTGGGATGCAAGAGATAATGGCAATTTCACGATAATAACGGATGTCAGATTTCTTGCCTGATTTGAAAATAGGCACCAAATGAGACCATTTCCAAATTTCAGGGAATTTCCCATTTTTCAGAGACATATTGAAAAGGCGTTCTAAAGGAAGGGTGAGTTGTTCTGAAAGATTCTTCAAGAATACAGGTGCAATTCCGTCAGGTCCTGGTCCTTTAGATGCGTCCAAATTTTTTAGTGCATTGAGGACTTCATGTTGGCATATATGATTGACATTGTTAGAGACTTCGGGAATGGATTTGCAAATTTGCAAAGAGATTGCAGATTTCAGAAGGATTTTCACCTACATTTCCATCAAAATGCATTCGTGACGGAAAATTATTACTTTTCAATTTCGTTTTTACGTAGGGAAAATGTCTCTAATGTTGGCCTATGGATCTAACATTGGGCCCATCGCTATTTATCAATTTTATCTGGATGAACGCGTTATTGGGACGTTACTAATGGATATTTTTGGTCGCTATTGAAAATTTAGTCGTTTGCAAAATTTATGTATGGGCTCAAATTAGGGACACTTAGGCCGACATTATCTGCATTTCTCCTAATTGAAAAAGTTCTTAGGACTGATTCGACTTCATTTTCGACTTTACGATTATATTCTTCATGTGCAGTGTTAATGGCTGTGTTGAGTTGGTTGCATATGTTATGATAGTGTTGTAAATTTGTGCTAGTGCTTTCCTTTTTGTATAATTTATATGCTTTCTGCTTTTTGTTCTTCAAATGTTTAAGTTGTGGATTGTACCACACTGGCAGTTTGTTATTTTGTGTTCGCCTTCTTCTTTTTATTGGTACGGTTTCTAAAATTAGGTTATGAATAATTGTAAAAAATGTGTCGACATTTCCTTCAATACTTATTATATTTTGCCAGACTATTGTACATAGTCTACGTTTGGCTTCTGAGGCATTCCACGAAGGTTCGCAAATCGATCCTGACCGATCATTTCCAATTACGCTGAAACTTTGCACAGTTGTTCTTTTTTAGTAAATGCACCATTTTGTGCTCTCAGTTTTTCATATTGAATCACGACTATTTTTTTAAAAGGGTCTGTGTAAAAATAGTACTAATGAGATTAAAAATATTTATTGTCGAAACGCTTTGTTCGATTGTTTGGTGACTTCAGCAAAGTTGTAGATATTATTTTGGCAATTGTGTAAAAAATATACACTGTAAAAAATTTCGTTTGTATCAATGAAATTTTTTTAATTTAGTATATTTAGTTTTAGTATATTTAGTTAATTTCTCAAAAAGTGCAATTTTCGTTTTAAGCCTCATTGAAGCTCATAATGTTTGCTACTAACTGGTAAAGTTTGGTGATGGTGAACTTAAAAACAAAAAAGTTATGGTTTTTTGAAAATTTCACGATTTTTACATTTTTATTAAAAACACATGTTTTTTAACCGTGTATATTTTTTCAAGAATCGCATTTTAATTTTGCACAACTTTCCCGAAGACACCATAGCAATCAAGCAAGCCGTTTTTGCAATGTATTAAAATGTTTATTTTATAAGCGCTTTTCTACACAGGCCCTATTGGAAAAGTAGTCGGGGTTCGCTATTACAATTTGTAATAGCGAATCCCGACTACTTTTTTATTTTCAAATTTCAACCTAAATCCACAAAATACATTTTTCTGCTCTTTTTTACTTATTTTTATTCGGAAACCTTATGGACAGATGATACATAATTTATTTTCGTTGTAATACACTTACTTTCTATTTTTATTTACATCACTTCTTAAATACATCGAATATTTTGGCATCATTATCATTATAGTTTGAGTAACGTTTGGCTTTAATTTTATTTTCTGAAACAGGAATAAAAGAATGAAACTTTTGAGTTCCTTCAATTATTTTTGCATTATTATATTGCTCGTTGAGGTGTGGCAAAACTAAATGATAATTTTGTTAATTCTTCATCCTTTCGATTATTGCCCAATTATATAGCTCTCTTGCATTTTTTATTGGATGTTCACGTTCTTTGGCCAAACTTGCTCTAGTAGCCATGCGTTTTATTGTACCTCCACCACAAGGACCTTTCCCATGTGATGTTGCAAAGAAATGCCATTCGGCTTCAATTCTATACTTTGATTTAAATTTACAAAGGCTTGCAAAAATTTTCCGGTTCTTGTACTGTGACGCGGCTCTATCGGACATAAAATAAATCTTGTTGATATTTTTACTTTGGTTAATGCGTAAAAAACGTATCATTTTAGAAATAAATAAGTTAACAGCCACTGAGTCATGCCTTAACTCTTCAGAAATTAGAATAAAACTTAAATGTTTAACTTGTATATTTTCTCTAAAATATATAACAAATGGATGAATGGTAGCTTGTTGGACATTCCAGTGATGAGACTGAACTTCATCCTGTAACACAAAGCTGTAGTTTTCGGAAAAATCGCAAGTAACTAAAAATTCACCTTCTTGCAAATTATTTCGTATAGTTTTCAAAAAATTAGATTGCTGTGTTTTTATGAAATCATGTGGTATCAAACTTGTCAATTTCAAGCAGAAAAATGAAACAAACTCGTCTGCAGGCTTTACAATAGTTTCTAAATCACATCTATTCGTGGTAACCCACTGTTCAAATGAAAGCTGATCAATGCATTTTTCCTCTAATTGTTTAATAAAATGTTTTCTAATGCGGAAGAGTCTGGACAATCTTCACAACACCGTAGATAGCAATATGTTGTCTTGTTTTTACAAAGTAGGCTGTCAGTGAACGTTTTTACATCATTTAAATTGTTAAGTTTTTTCAAACTTTCAAACTGTGTAAAATTAGATTGATGTTTTCATGCGTTGTGCACACGCAAACATTGTGGGTTCCAGAGCTGGTTAAACATTGCTTAGGGCGGAGTTTTGCAAATGAAGAGAATCCAATTTTTACATTGCAGTGAATTTCATTGAATCGTTTATAAGCTTCTCTCAAAGTCATCATTAGTAATCTTTTTTGAATGGCTTGTCGTTTTCCTTCTTTCTGCACAGACACATAATCTTTTTGACCAGGCATGGGTGCTTAGTGGGCCAAGTTTTGGTAAGCAGAACTGGTGCTGTGGGATGAACCAAACGTAATGTTACTGCGCCTAAATAAACGACGCATCATAGATACCATGAAAGGTGTTGATTGCTACAAGGACGGTGGACATGGAAGTCGTCATCCGCTAAGGAGTGTGTAACAACTCACCTGCCGAAGCAATTAGCCTTAAAATGGATGGCACTTAAGTCGTTTGCCTATACATTACCGCTGGCGTACAAGTGGGGCAGCGCGTTCGCACGACTGCCCTTTGAGACGCCAGCGAGTAGGAGGGTCTGGTGGTGTGCGTTGAGGTGCCTGGCGTAAGCCGACATGGAGCCGCCACTAGCACAGATCTTGGTGGTAGTAGCAAATATTCGAAGCAGCCTATATTACGTGATATAGGCTGTATTGTGAACGGGGTATTAACCAGATACAACAACCGGATCCTCGTGTGTTGATGCAACATCCTCGTATATATTGAATGAGCGAAAGGGAATCCGGTTACAATTCCGGAGCCTGTTGAGTATACGTTTGCATTGGCGTTTGCATACCGGCAACGGTAGCGCCTTTGTAATCATGGCAACATGAATCCTTTTCGTCGAGAAGCCAACAAGAGATATCGGAAGAGTTTTCTTTTCTGTTTTACAGTCACACTAGCCATGGAAGTCTTTCATAGAGAGATATGGTTGGACAGTGATGAAACAAAATTGGCAGTCATAAATTTTTTTGAAGATGATGATATAAGCCAAAAAAATTTATGACTGGCAATTTTGTTTCATCACTTAAGGCTGTGCCATATTTTGCGGTTTTTGACGAATGACCTTCCTTTATCAACATGGCCTCTGTTACAATATATCTACTAGCATTAAATTGATCCATAACTTTTTGTGTTGACCATGAATAAGGCAAAAACGATAAAATTAATAATTTTTCACTTCTTCTAGTGGATGCATTGGAAAACTTTTCCTTCATGTTTTCTAAAACTTCTTTGAGTTCATTCAGCCTCGTCAGCCTCAGGATCGAAGTTGAAAAGATTCTTTCTAATACCTTCGTTGATTTCACGGTGCTTCTTTTCGGGGTAGTGGATGTAGTTGAGTTTTCCCACGTCTATCGGTGATACCTGGATGCCTGCAATGCCTCGGTTGAATATCTCGATGTTGACTGGTTGAGTGAATTCTTGGTACGATTGAACTGAAGTAACTGATGTCATTGGTGGTAGAGTTGTAAGGCTTTCATAGCTCGGTACGACAGGTACTATCACTGTAGTTGGCATCTTTGAGCTTCCGGCAACATGCTGTTCCTCGTTTGAGATGAAAAGAGCTTGTTTATCAACACGAAGACGGCAGGACGTGCAAATGCGAAAACCAGTATTCAATCCTTATGCTTCAGAATATCCAATCGATTTTAATTTCTGGATGGTAATATTCGAAATATTCCTCAGCTCTTTCGAGCACTTGACTTCCTCGAACGGCCGAATGCACCTGATAAAACATGCTCGTTCACTCATGTTGCTTCCTGTATTAAAAAAAATTAAAAATAATCTTTAAAAATTATTTCATTGAAATACAACTGAAGGTTATGCTTACCTTTTAACGAAGACAACAAATCAAGAAGACTGGCAACTTTGCCAGAATCCAAGCGACAGATACAGTAGCGCTGCGTTTGAGTGAAGGTGGAAGCAACGCATAGAAAAATGAGCAAATACACAAACCCTTCGTTTGAGGATGTAATCTTTGCTATCAAATTCGTTCGAAGCATTTACCTTTGAGCGGAAGATGACACGATTGTACCTGTCTCATAGCGTTCGTATAAGAAAATGGAAGAGTTGCCAGTCTTCTTGATTTGTTGTCTTCGCTTTTAACCAAATGGTGTTACACTTATTTCCTATGATAACTTTTTAAGATGTATGCGGTAAAAAGCAATCTTTGTGATCAACTGCTTGTTTTCACCATTCAAACTCATTTAAGTATCAGATCGATAGGTACAATTTCTACATTAGGTACAGACAGATGTTTTTGGGGTTCACTACTACAGTGTTGAGTATTTGACTTATTACCGTTAAGATCACTGATACAACTATGCAAAATTGAAGACTATGGTGTCTTCGGGAAAGTTTTGCAAAATTAAAATACGATTCTTGAAAAAATATTTAACCGTGTATGTGTTTTTAACATGTGTTTTTAATAAAAATGTAAAAATCGTGAAATTTTCAAAAATTCATAACTTTTTTGTTTTTGAGTTTACCATCACCAAACTGCCAGTTTGTAGCAAACATTATAAGCTTCAATGAGACTTAAAAGAAAAATTGCGCTTTTTGAGAAATTAACTTTTTTAACTCATTAGTACTATTTTTACACAGGCCCTGTTAGAAAAGTAGTCGTGATTCAATTTGAAGAACTGATAACACAAATTGGCATCTTTACTAAAAAAGAACAACTGTGCAAACTTTCATCAAAATCGGAGCCGACAAATTAAAAAAAAATAAAAAAATCGTCAATATGTAGATAATTGCTCTTCTTCGTAATTTGCGTTATGATATTCCGGCACTTCCTCGTACTCCCAGTCGCTGGGGGAAGAAGTATTTTGTATAAAGATTGAATATTCAATTGCTGAGTGAAACACTTCATTTTTCAATAAAGGTGATAATAATGCATACACACATAAGTCTTCAGTACAGTGTGTAAATAAAAGGTCTAAATATGCATTTTGCTGATTTTTTACGTGGTTAATTTGATGTAGACCTAAATATAAGATTTTGTCAAAGAGAAATTGTAAATGTTTCGTCTTCACCTACGATTGGAAGTAAAAATGATTCGTTTTCAATGTCTGTGATAAAGTCTACATTGCGTTGGTTGAAATCGCCATAAATATGCAGTTTTACTTCTGGTTCCATATTTGACATAACAGTTTCGACAATTTGGAAAAATAATTAAAAATAATGTTTGTTCGCATGTTCAGGTGGGAAATACACAGAAGTAAAAATGTGTGTTTCACCAGCAATAAGTGCTTTGGCCCATACATGTTCAAATTTTGTGTTCATATTAGTTTGTATTTCTTCGGAAGTGAAGTCTGCATTGATGGCAATGAGAACACCACCTCCAGACTTTTTCTTACAAAGATGTAGATTTCGGTCGTGCCGGAATACATTAAAATTGTTTCCAAAAATTTCTTCTCTTCTAACGCTTTCGTCCCAGCTAGTTTCAGTTCCAAGAACTACATTGAAAAATGAAGATAAATTTTTTTGTTGAATTTCTTTCATTTTGGCTGAGCACCACTATTTTGGCAATACACCAGAATTTCAGTCGCATTCTGCTGAGAAGGCGATAAGTTTTTGGAAGATTATTTATACTTAGTCTACTTCTTTAGTGACATTCTGCAATTCACTTTCTAAGATATTGTAAGTGTTAGGACTGTTAAGTATGGGTGTGTGTGTGGTTGACTTAGTTTTTGTCAATTCTTCCATATGCAACATTACATCGCATGCTGGGCTGGCATGTGATTTCGCCAAGTCATTCTTGAGTGTAGTAATTAATGGATTACATCATTCGAGCAGTTTAAAATGACGTTTCCTACCACTCGAACTTTAACGTGGAACAATAGTTTATTATTTTTTCTTCTACAACCTCGAGAAAATAGGGTCTTTTTGTAAAATGCTTGAAAAATCTGAAATTGATTGTTTCATTTCCGTAAAATCGCTGGTAGAAGGTCGTCCCAAAACTGCTCGACAATATGATTAATTGCGGTAGTTGGTTTATTGAGTGCGATGTTGTATTTATTATTGCTGCTACTGCTGCTGTTACCGCTGATTTGGCTGCCGCTTCCACAGCTGTGCAAATGTCCGAAGGTGTGTCCAAATGCGATGAAGTGGCATTTTTTATTTCCGTAGCAAAAAGTTTGCTCAAGCGCATCGTCGTGGGTCGCACTGAGACTTTTGAAATTGTTTTGCAGTTTGTGGTTCGCTTCTAGTGAATTTCCAATGTTTTCCGAGATGCCATTTAGTGATTTAGTCAGTGCCTTCAGGTTAAATTCAGTTATGAACTGATCCTGACAGAGGGGCTGTAGTCATGCATGATTAAATTCGAAATAATCACTTATGATAAAAATTTATCTTTTCAATATTAAATTTTATTATTTTAAAATATTAATATACAATCAATAATGATTAAAATTTATTCAAACAATATAACTTTCTATTTAATAAACTGGTTTTAATATCAGATGATTATTTTTTAGCAAGAGATAAGTATTTTTTAATTATTCGATATGATTAAACTGATGATTGGACTGTTTGTCTGTGCTTTTACCCCATCAAAAGTGGTCCGTCTTACCTCTGGTTTACATTTTTTCACAATATGTATATGTTCACATATTTCATGGAAGAGATGAACTAAAAATCTCTATAATAAAGACAAAAAAAAACATATTTCATGCATTTTTACATACCTTTATCTACAGTCAAAGAAACAGTACAGCCTACTGAAGGAAAAAGGCCAACAAACGTCAGAGAACATCGTTTGTTCAACAAAAAGTCTTAGGGATGGTCCATAAATTATGTCACCTAAATTTGGCCCATTTTCAACCCCTCCTCCCCCCTTTGTCACATTTTTTGTATGGACCTTAATTTTTTTTGCATTGCTCGTCATAGTTTTCAAAACCCCTCTCCCCCTAAATGTGTGACATAATTAATGGACGACCCCTTATATTTTTTGCTTTCAAAATTAGATCGTGAAAGCCCCACCGAACGAGGAGTTTGTTTTTATTTATTGTTTTGAAGTTTCATAGTTCGGAGGCTACAAGGTGTTTCAGAATGATAAAACATGTTGTTAATCTTTTCTGCATGGAGTATTGGCAGTCTTGAGGATTTCATATACACTAAAAAAAATACACCTCAATCCTATGTGTGGAACTTTATAGATTGCTGCAATCAATGTTTCCAAGTATGATGTATACAACTTTACACATAGGAAGATAATTCACAAATCCATTTTGGTTTTATGTGTGATTATTATAGAATTTGTCTTCTGTTGAAGTAGAACCTGTCAGATGTAACTAATGCATAATAATGATTTTTTCATTAGTATTCATGTTAATTAATAATTAATTGTGTCTATTAAACACGTCATAGCTATGGTATAAGTATTTTTAATTTTATATGGTAATAATATTCATAATTGTTTTTTGGCTTAATGCTTATTAGATCATTTTCATTTAAATAAGGAAACACGAGTACGAGGCATAACGTCTTTTTTAAATTCCTGTTTTATTATTGTTTTGGGGTTGAATTAAATTCTTAAGCGTTCATTTTTTAATGCGATTGCATCATGTTTCAAAGCATTGTTTTGCCAATGGCTTAAGAACTTAATTTAACCCCTTGACGATAATAGGTCAAGGAGTTGATGAAGACGTCTATCAATAGAAGTAAAGTTTCGAAATGAAATATCTTCGGAGTTTCTTATCTTATCGATTCGGTATGTTGAGATGAATTATTCAAAAACAAATTTTCAATCTCATAGGCATATTAAGAGACGAGGAGGGGGCTAACTATACCCCCGCCCCCTTCACTCATTTAAATGGAAGTACAGCTTCAAACTGCAATAACTTCGTTGTTTCTGATCTTGTCAAGCTGGTATGTTCAGATGTATTCAAAAACATGTGCTACATTTAATAGGCTTAGTTAGATATGGGGGGGGGGGGGGCTTACTGTATCCTTTCCGCCCCTCACTTATATCAATGAAAGTAAACATAAAGACTAAAATAACTTCGGAGTCTCCCATCTCTCGAGTTGTTTTGATGGGTTATTCAAAAATATTTGCTCAATCTTATAACAGCAGTTCTATCCCCTGAAGCAAATATTGCTGTTGAACTAGGTCTCGGGCGAATTTCTTTGATAAGTCAGAAATTAGTTTCACACCTCATTCAGCCATATCGTTGACAACCATCAAGGAAGCAACTCGTTGTGTCGACTTTCTGTATCATTACTCCACTCGTTTGCCGGTTTTTGCATGAAGTCGGTCGAAATTTCGAAAAGGAATCAGCACTGTTAGAAATGAAGTTTGACTTGGGAGCCCAACTGAAACGTAGCCCACTTAAAGTTAACACAACAAGCGAAATCCAACTGTACCTGTGTCTGAGACGAAACTGGTGAAGACAGTTTTCGTTTTCTACTGTTTTTGGTTTTTGACGTACGACTACTTTTGTGTTTTCTATATGTGGGTGACCCGAATGGCAGTTTAATATTTCAAATAAAAGCTTTATATAGAAATAATATAGCAGCTGGACTAATAATGCACACAAAATCTCCTCACTGACAAATGAACGGACAAGTGGATATTAAATATTTACACTACAACAATTTTCGTTTTAAACTACTTATAGACTAATCCCCTCCCCCCCTCCCCCGCTCTCTAACTACGCTTATAAGATTGTGCAAATATTTTTAAAGAATTCATTCTGAGCATACCAAATCGATAAGATAAGAAACTTCGAAGTTATTTCAGTTTGATATGAGATAGAGCAATTGGTTTTGAATAATTCATTAGAAACTCCGAAAATATTTCAGTTTGGAATCTGACTCCCATTGGTACACCGGCAGTGTTGGCAGAAAAAGAGATTTTTGGTGTTTAACTCAAACCATAATTATTTGAATAGTTGTAACTTTTTTTTAGAAACATTATAGCTTCAAACTTGTTAGGCACTTTCTGGACTATATTTGTAGATACTTACACTGAGGAAATAATTCGTTTGAATTTCATACGAAATGCTTATGGATTTTAACCAAAAGAATTTGTTTTGAATTTCATACGATAGCATTATGAACGCACGCCTTCGTTATCGTTTATGATTTTCGCTATATATTGATATGAGTTTCATAAAGCTGTCGTATGAAAGTAGTACGTTATGATTATGAACACCATATTTCATTCATATGGATTTTGAATGACTGGAATACGGAATATAATCGTATCAACTATGAAATCGTGAATATTTATGCTCCTTCAGATTTTGTTTTAATTTTCATGCGAAATTAATTTAATTTAGTAAAACAAACAATTAAATAATTTGATTTGCATTGTTTATTAGATTTAACCTGCAGCTAAAATAAATCAATTGAAAAAATATATTAGTTTATATTAGCACGAGACAATGCCTGAAATATTTTTTGCTTGGTCCACGTTATTAAGGCTGCCGTATTTACACCACACTCTGTAATTTTAGTCGAAATTCATTGATTAAAGGAATATGCTATTTTTGTACCCGGAATATCCTTTTTACACTGAATTTAGCGTTTTTTACCTCTGAATACAGGCAAAGCTTCCACCGGAACCTTGAGATCCGATAACAATTGTTGTTCGTACGCCATATTGTTTTGCTTTGAACAAACGTCATACGAACGACGTATGATTTTTTTCACTCAAGCTAAACTAATAAAGTTCATTGTAGTCTCGTATGAACTTCGTTTCGTATGAAAATCATAATTGAGACGTGCAATTTGTATAAGCCTGCTATGGAAAACATACGTGTCGTATGAAATAATTTTCACAGTTCAAAATGCTCGTATTATATAAATCTTAATTCTAGTTTTCTCAGTGTAGTTGCATGATTCATGCAAAATTGTGGTCTCTAGAGATAAAAATGCAAAAAAGTTGGTTTTCGCATACTAATTTCCATACAAATTTTAACGCAATGCGGAAAGCAGAGTTACAACCAATTGTTCTTAAATTTTGCACAGTTTTTTGGGACTCCAAATGGAACCAAAAAAGGGTTGTTCTCGATTGGTGAGGTAAAGTTTGCGTTTTTCCATATAAGGATGACCCACTCTAATATATATTCTCGTTAACTTTAAGTAGATTTCTTATCTCATACAGATTTACATTTTGTACATGTCTTATTGTAAGAAATGAACCCGGCTAGTGTGTAGTGCCTTTATATTTAATATTATCTGATGAAAAAGCTTCTGAATGCAATGCAAAAGGCAAAAGAACTGGCAACTGAGTAAAATATGTTTGATCAGATAAAGACATTTTAGAACAATTCCCCAGCACATCCAATTTGAAAAATGCCTTACTAAACAGATTATGTGTGAAATCTAAACTGGCTTTGATGGCAAGAGTATACCTTTTTTTTCGTGATGTCGTTACATGCGTGTATTCTTTGAACATCTTGTGCTTTGCTTCTTGTCTGAAACACATCATTTTAGTTAAAGGGCCCATTTTTTCTATTGCAGTGCTGTAATGTAACGTGAAATGATGTTTCGGTTTCAGATTTTCATTGAGATTATTTGTATGCAACTGATTAACCCCTGCAATTTTTTTCAAATCATGTACATCATTTCGACTAAATGAAGAACTAAGAATTTTATCGACTAAGAGTAGTACATTTTGGCAATATTCTCACACTTCATCATTATCAGGAAAATATAATCCAAACAAAAAAGTAAAATAATGAACAAATGACCTCATTTTGCTTGCCGTACATTTTATAACAACTGACTTACATTTCTTCTCCGATATAAAAGTTTCTCCGAGATCAGGCATCCAATAAATCATCTGTTAATGTCTTTGCAAATTCGTTCTTACGAGTATTTAAACGTTTCAGCGAGATCTATTGTTTCTCATAGAGAGCATAATTTAAAATCTTAACTAGTCCATATTGAAGAATTCCATGACTGGATACGTCGTGCATTGCATCAACTGTGAGATTTGATACAACAAATGACGGTTGTTTATTAAAAATAGATTCCATTTTTATTCCTGTGTTAGATGGACTGTTCATCTGAACGTCATGACTATAATCATGAAGTGTTGCATGCAATCCTTAGATCTCTTACAAAATCTGCAATAGTAATTTGCACCAAAAGCCATAAACTGTAATGTTGTATAAATTCCAAGGTTATCCCCTTGGAACACACTAACAACAAACCTAACTGTTACTTTTTGTTCATTTAATACAAATGACATTTCATTCAGTTCAATGTTTATGAACTTTTCAATTAGACACTGTAGCAATGAATTTATTCCAACGTCTTTAACGACAATTTTTCTGATAATCGCTGCTACAAAAATGTTATTCAACTTTGAACCGTGGTACTCATGTAGGCAAGAAAAAGTGTAATAAACTCCTAATATGACATGCTTTGGGGATCATTAATTTCATACTCATCGGAATATAAACTGATCGGAATGATAATGTCAGCAGCATATTTTTGTTTCAGTGCTTTATACAGTGATCCATTGATGAAACTTATAATGTTGTCTGCTTTTGAAATATATCTTATTTAATTAACAAAAGATGAACTAGCCTTCGGCTGAAAATCTCTAAAAAATAAAGATTAAAAAAAATGTGATTAACAACTTCAATAAGTACAAACTGAAACTCTATTGGTATCAACACCATATAATTTTTATCCTCTTCTATGATTGGTTCCTGATATTTTTCTTTGATTGTTTCATTTTGCTGAACTATTTCAGGAAATCAGAATGCATTGTTATTCTTTAGTTGCTTAAAAAATCCGTGTGGATAAACTCGAATTTTTTTTAGCTTATTCAAATACAAAGTAAACTCAAATGCTATTTGGTCATCTGGGATTTGTATTGGTAAATTTTATATTTATTGGCATATTTTCTAATACAGGTAAATGGATGTAATGTCGGCCTAAATGCACCTAATTTGGGCCCATACATAAATTCAGCAATCGACTAAATTTTCAATAGGGACCAAAAATATCCATTAGCACAGTCCCAATGACGAGTTCATCTAGATAAAATTGATAAATAGCAGATTTTTAGCGACGGGCCCAATCTTAGATCCATAGGCCAACATTAGAGCTATTTCCCATACTTCTTGTGCTCTTCTAGCATCAGATCTCTTCATGTTTGGTCTACAGTGCAGACCTAATGTGAAATTCACTGCTGCTTGGTCAATTTCGGATAGATTTTCGCTGATATGATATCTTTCACCATTGTCATTGAATGCACATATTATTTTCTCTCTTGGTTCGCCTTCGTATGCTTCATCATCATGTAGCTCGTTTGTTTCATTGACAGTAGCACTGTTATGCTCTTTAGAAATCACATGATTTTTCAAATGTTTGAAAATGTACCATTTGGAAATTACATGATCACAATGAGGAGCTGTGCACTGGAATCTATAGTCTGATAGAGGTATATGAACTGTTTCTAAGTGACTGATGTATAAATCTACACTGAAAAATAGGTCAGCACATCTATCAACGAAGCATCGAAACATCGTACACTTAAAAAATTGTGAGTCTAGAGTTCTCCTAAGCCGAATTATTGACGAATATTCAGCCTCGCCTAGAATTTAATAGTACGTTGTCCTAATGAATTGCCAAACTAGGCGAGAAATTTTTGAATGCTTGGGTCCAAGAACTGTATTAAACTTAATCAAAACACCGACAGCTCGCAATGCTGAGTCCAATAAATATAAAATGTTTTGGTAGTGCAACTGAAAGCTGCCACGGAGTGATTGAGCATCATTCCCTACAAACACAAGTTTAGGGATTGTTGCAAATCCGAGCCGGGTGTACATAGTGTTGAACAAATTCAATTTATGCTTGGCATCCTCATCGTCCACAGCAAAAATGATTATCTCTTCCTGAGCTGTCAAAACGGAGGGTTTGAAGCGAACGGCAACTTATGTCGTTTTCGTTTTTGCGGTGTAGCTACACCGGTGCTACACTGCCGTACACCGAAATATTTTACGGTGTAGATATAGGATGCACCTTTGTTTACAAACAAACGATGTTGAGCTGTCATATGTCGTTTTCGTTTTTACTACACTACACCGGTGTAGTGTAAGCAGCAATAAGTGCGAGTCATTGACAGTCCATCATCATTTCTTTGTGCAAAAATGTGCAACCGATAGCTACACCCTAAATTTTTTCGGTGTTCGGCAGTGTAGCGCCGGTGTAGCTACACCGCAAAAACGAAAACGACAATATATAGTCTCGCGCTTATTCCTGCTTACACTACACCAGTGCTACACCGCAAAAACGAAAACGACATTAGTTTGGTCTCAAGATACAATTCAGTAGAATCAGAACCACAGTAAGCTGTGTATCTGGGGAGTTGAAAAGAAAGAAAATGTTGTTTATGTTATTTTTGTCAAATACTAGCTGAGTGTGCCCGGCCTTGCTCGCGATTCAATATTAGCTTGAGTTTATACGCCGATTATAAAAAAAGCATACTATATTGTACGTAGCCCCCCTCTTATCTAAGGGGCTACCTCCTATTACCATATCCTTATACCTCCACATGCCAAATTTGGTTCCATTTGCTTGATTAGTTCTCGAGTTATGCAGAAATTTCTGTTTCATTTGTATGGGAGCCCCCCTTTATAAAAAGGGGGGGGGGGTCTCGAACCATCATAAGAATCTTTCCCTGCCCCAAAAACTCGTGCATACAAATTTTCACGCCGATCGGTTCAGTAGTTTCCGAGTCCTTAAGGGTCAGACAGACAGACAGACAGAAATTCAGTGCCAACATTTCAAAGAGGCGTAATTGTATTTGTAAACAATGGCTTTAGCCGTCGATTTCTCGCAAATAAAAGCTCACTCATGAAAATTAATTATACCAACAGGTAGAGTAATGTCTGCCTCTACCAGCTAGCATAGTTAATTTGGAGGAGTGAGCTTGCCATTGTTTACAAAAGCAATTACGCGCCTTTGAAATGTTGGCACTGAATTCATTTTTTTATTTATAGATAGGTATATGTATAGATTGAATGTGGGTGGGAATTAAAAAAAAAAATGCTATATACTACCTGTAGATGAATCAGGAGCTGCGAGCGTTTTGTACAGCTGTTTTGATTTTTCGTCTGAGTAAGGTCGATTTAGAAATTTGATCACTTTTGGTAAGTCTTGTTCAATCAACTAGTCTATTTGGTTTACCAGCCTTGAGCATACAAAAGTCTTTGTCGATCTAAAACCAACCCGGGGGTATCTTGACAACTGCAGTATGTTTCCAGTGTACCCCGATAATTTGGTTCTGGTGGTTCTGTCAAACTCACAAGTTTCAGAAGTGTTATCTGAATAGGGCGAGTGTGGAAATGATGTATAGTAAATGAAATGCAAGTTTAAAATTTATCTTATTGTCGCGTGCCTACCAAACCGGAAAGCGCGTGTGGTACACGTGAAGTCCGACGTGAACATTAACATTAGAGACATGGAAGTCCAGTAGATAGAAGATAGGGACAGAGGGAATCTCGTTAATCCATTCATGCGCGTCACTAATTAGATGACGAGGCATTTGGCTACCTTAAGAGATTTCAACTACAGTACTCTAGTAAAAGTATGGACGACTGTCATCACAAAACTGAAAAAAAGTTGATGAAAAATGAACGAATGGTTTTGCAGCAAGTAAGAGCGTACTTATTACAGTATTCTCCGGCTAATCCGACAAATTTGTACAGCTAGTACTGCATAATGTACAATTTATACTAGCTTAATAGAGAACAACGTTAGTACAGCGGTGTACTTTGTACGTCTGTCGTAGGCCAATTTCAGCCTCTCAAACCGTTTACTTTACTTACCCCGTAAAAGAAACACGGGAAAGTGAACCTTCATCGCAGAACTATGTTGAAAGCAATATTCGAAGGCTGATCAAATTCAAGAGCAAAATAGAACTGAAGAAATCAAAGTAGGGGAAGTGACGGCTTCGGCATGCCAGACTATTTTCGGCAACCCAAATAGAAACACTATTTTCACTGGATTTTCTTACGAAAACACTTCACTGAATGCATGCAAACGATTCTTTATGCTTTCAGCTTCAATTTGACTATATTTTTACCACTGAGAAAAAGCAATCTAGCAAGGTTTTCTTGAAATGAAACACACGCTCTACAAATTGTAGCTGATTTCGAGTTGCCGATAATAGAACAGCAGATTTACATGCAGTTCAAATGGAACGGTTGCCGAAGAAAAACTGGTTGCCGACAATACTCGCTCTCACTAGAGAAGATTGGAGCTTTGTAAAAAGCGTTTCAAAACAGTTTTTGACAATTCTTTCGACTGAAATTGTTAGAGCAGCTGGCAGCAAAAGATTGTAAACAAACCAATACTGCATATGTGTGCGTTCCTTAGAGAAAAAGGCTATAGAAAGAAGGTCGCTGCTTAGGTTGCCGAGAATACGTAAATTCCCCTTGATTTATTTATGTTCGATTATATAAGATGAAACTCAATCGGTTAATTTTGTATGGATTTAATTAATTTCACCACGAAAATCATAAATTCACTCTTTTCATATGACATTCTTGCCTGTTATTTGACATACACACATGGTGAAACAAATTTTTTGTTTCTCATAGAGAAACACCGTTGCGGCGGTGAAGGACAATCCCTTTGTTTACATGGCGTGGCGACATCTACTATTTGCAAGTGGGTACGTAAAACTAAGGTTATCTGTCATCTTACCGGGGACTTGTCTAAAACACATACATAATGAACTAATAATATTTTAATAAGTTGGAATGACACTGATGAAGACTGCACATTGTAGTCGAAATACGTATCTGTTATATATATAGGGTTTTTGATCTAATTTCCGTCCTACTAAGCACAACACGCACTTTACCTCTCTTTTCTGAACGAGTTTTATCTAAAAATGGAATATTTCTGTCAAAGATGACTTCTAAATTTATTCACCTTTCCATACGTACCGTTAGATTCGATGAAGAGTCATAAATTGTTGAGATATTGTTTAAAATCTAACACTGCTTCTTGATTATAAATTCGTTCTACGAGTTTCAATTTCGTCCAAACGCATTGAAACGCCATTAGATTTTCTTCGTCCTACGGATAAACGGAGAAAAAGGGGATTCGCTAGGAGCGCTTCTTTTATTTTGAGAACAATGAGCGTAAATATTCATACAATGCGCTCTAACATGATTTATGTTGTAGCTAATGAACTAACGCATCGGAACAAATCTATTTTTGATTTGAGCACGGTGAAATCATTGATATAAACGTACCGTTGGATTTAATAAAGAGTCAAACAATGTTGAGATAATATTAAAAATCTAACACTGTTTCTTGATTCCAAATTCGTCCTACGAGTTTCAATTCCGTCCTAACGCATTGAAACGCCATTAGATTTTCTTCGTCCTACGGATGATGGTAGAAAAAGTGGAGTCGCTAGGAGCGCTTCTTTTGTTTTGAGAATGAGTGTAAATAGTCATACAATGCGCTGTAATAGGCTTCATGTTGTGGCTTACGAACTAACGGATCGGAACAAACGTATTATTGATTTGTGCACGGTGAAATCATTGATATTATTGATGATTTCTTTTCGATAGAACGGAAATGGGCGATTACGACGAAGTAGCGCTCTACCCTACCAAAATTAATTAGGGAACAGCGGACGGAAATAAACAAACATTGGAATCAGAAGTACAACAGCAATAGATTTAACTGTCATTTGAGTTAAAACTAAATATCATAGAACCGTATGGCAATAATGATCCTCTAATTGGAAATACAGCCTTAAACTTTATAATTTACATTAAAGTAAAATTTACTCTACAGGAAGTTATTTTACGAAAAACTTATTTTGAGCATGATTTAGTCTGTATAACTAATAAAGAGAGCTCTATTCCCATGGCTGGTATATTTTCTTTACATAATAATATTGTTATTTACATAATCAAACTTACCAGCTGAAAATCAAATGGGTCCTTGTAGTGCGGAAACTTTTTGAAAAGAATTAGTAGAAAATTAGCGTTTGATAGTAATTCTTTCCGTTTCGAAAATGTTTCAGGCCATTTATCCAAAACAACACTCCATGGCTTCCGTTCAGAAGTAGCCAATCCGCAGCCTCCGACTATAATTGAGCTGTCAAATAGCGGAACCAATCGAGCAAATCACGACTAACAACAGAAAAGAGCACATCAGCTATTGCGTACAAAACGTCGGAAACCATTTTCTCGCCTCGCGACTCAAGGCTCGCCTACGCAAACTAATACCATCTTCGGGTTGTGGAAAGTTTGTCCTATCTGATGATGCGGGTAATTTGCGTTTGATTGGCGTGGAAAGAATAAACAACGTTTGTTTATGAATGATATGATAGTACCTTTTCATTTGTTGGTCTAAAATATATTGAATTGGTTCCACTTTTTGATAGATCGAAATTCTATCCGCCAGACTATGAATATAGGGACTATAAGCTCAATTGGTTCCCGAGATTCTATCCGCCAGACTATGAATATAGCGACTATACTGGACCCTACCTATCGACCCATCAACTCATGAACCGGAGAGATTTTGATTTTATGCCTCAGAAAGGTTTTTTTTTTTAATTCAATTGTAATTCTGTTTGTTACAAAAAGAAAACAAAACATTAAAATAAACGCAAATTATTATTGAATCAATAAATATATTTTTATTTCTACGCGTATATTTTCAGGCTTAATAAAATAAATATGATTGAATCAACAAGAAATCTCTTTTAAAAACAAACATATTTTTTTGTTGACCCAGCTGCAAAATTTGACAGCTTACGTCAAAACCATGAAAGCTCTTGTAAATTCGAAAAGATTTTCTTTTTGATTTAACAATCCATGGGTTTTTAGAAACAAAGATACTGGATTGTTAAAATAATAATGATTTCTTTTTGCCGCCAAAACAAAATGAAATTCTTATTAATTTTACGTCAAATATTATTACGTTTAAAATATTTTTTTCTGCGTGTTCCATAAAAGTAAACGTAGTATATCATCAATAGTAAAGTGAAACTAATCAGAGAGTTTTATCATGAAAAATATATTAAATCAAATGGGTAAAATTTATCGAGATAATTGGTAATCAGAAGATGTATTATTCAGTGTGCAAGATACTTGCGGACCTGTTTATTTATGGACGCCTATTCTGTAATATAAAACTGAAATATAATATCAAATGACAAAAAAAAGTGATAAATTACTAATTTCATCACCTTTTCTGGGGAATGGTACATTCTGAGGAATGGTACATTCTGAGGAATGGTACATTCTGAGGAATGGTACATTCTGGGGAATGCTTTTCTGGGGAATGGTACATTCTGGGGAATGCTTTTCTGAGGAATGGTGCATTCTGGAGAATGGTTTTGCATCGGAATGATTGTTGTTTAAGGTTAACCGTTGTATACATTTCTTTTATTTTCGTCGGAAGACCAACTAAAAATGATGTTTTGTCTTCTCCAAAAACAGGTACGACAACTGCCAACAGAGAGGCTTTCCTATCTACTTCAATTCCATAAGGAGACCTTTTCCAGAGTACGTTAGCTTCAGTAGAGAACGTATCCTTTTCGATCAGTTTGTAGTATTTAAGGTCCTCACTGTTGATGTTGCTTGTGTATCCTAGCTCATAACTTCCTTTTTGAAAAACCAATTTTCTCATTTCTCATTAAACTTGGCTTGGGACGACACGTTCGAGCCGCATTTTTTGCCCCTAAGAATGTCATTTCTGGTATTAGGCAGTGCGACCACTGATCGACTCGGGCCTAATACATGCAGACACTGGAAATGATCGTGCGTATGCGCCAACAGGAGTAAATGTCTCGTTAAAGACTAATAGCTATCACTATCACTGGAACCACCGTACTGCTTTAAATATTCTATGGCAGACGTTTCCGGCCCATATTTAAATCAGTATCAACATTTCAAAGGGGCGTAATTGCTTTTGTAAAAAAATTGCTTTAGCCGTCGATATCTCACAAATAAATGCTAGCTGGTAGATGAAACATTCCTTAGCCTGTGTCTCTGTGAAGTCATTAATTTTAATGAGTGAGCTTGTTTCCGCGAGAAATCGACGGCTAAATCCATTGTATACAAACGCAATTACGCCCCTTTGAAATGTTGGCACTGAAATCAACAATTTAAAGAAAAAACTCCAACCGTCACCCACGAAGTGTTGTCAAACATAATAACAGCAGCAACTGAGAAGTTGTTCACAGTGGGACAGATATGCGTACATTTTTCAACTCGTCAGAGAAATTCGCGGCATAAGTGTCACAGAAGATTTTTTTAATGGAACAAATTATTTTTTGGCAAAATTTTGACAAACTTTCTTTGGAATAGTTATATTACGTCAGTTTTTCGAAGTAGAACCAAATTTTTCCGTGAAATTTTACGATAGCAGCAAAACGTCTGCTCAAACTTTAACTGCAGTTTTCTCATTTTTGTGTTTTGTAACATGGGACAGTTATGCTTCCACCGGCAGCATAGTAATGTACTAGTGCAATATTTTGTGCATCTAAAACTGCTCATAAAGACGATAATGAATAAAAACTGAACATGTTCATGCATTTCCAAATGGTTTCCTACCATTCACATACATTCGAAAATGACTGGCCCTATGGATGTGGATGATGTCAAAAACAACAAAACATTATTAATTGCAACATGCTTTTGACGAATAAACGTCATTCGATATCCCATTGCAAAATAAAAGACGCATGATTGACTTAATAACCTGCGCACATTGGGCTTGTGTGAGACTAATGGGCACTATATTCGAATAATAATCTTAAATAGTGGCCAAATGAACTAAATCCCGCAGAATTTTTTTTATTTCAATGATACAAAAATTATCATTCCCCGGCTAATAACTTTTTTTTTATTGTATTCAACAATAAGCCTTTATTGTTCGGACATAAAATATTGTTGTTTTCAAAATCTGTCGAAAACGCAATTAAAAATATATTTTGTTGAATTTACAATATTTATTTTCAAACAGACAAAATCTTTTTTTGATCAAAAAAAAATTAAATTCCTACCAACAATAACTAGGGTAAATGTCGGCTTCGGCACCTATTGACTGTTTTCGGCAACCAAAATTTAAACGTTAATTTCACTATGTTTTACCATCAACACACTTCCCTGAATATATCCAAATGATTCTTTAGTCTTTCAGCTTCAATCTGATTATATTTGTAGGACCGAGCAATCCTGTTATGCCAGATTTTTCTTCAAATTAAGCATACGTACTACAAAATGGGGCTGATTTCGAGTTGCCGATAATAGAACAGCTGGTTAACACGATGTTCTAATGGGAAGGTTGCCGAAGAAAAAGAGGCTGCCGACAATAGTCACACTCACCTGAGAAGTTTAGAGCGTTGTAAAAACGCTTTCAAACAGTTTTGAAGAATTCTGTCGATTGGAATGGATAGAGAAGCAAGCAGCCAGAGGTGGCAACAGTACATTTTTTGAAAAACCATCGTCCAGAGCGAAACAAAACAGCCAGCACACGGGCGGCCGTTTAAAACTACATTCCAAGCGAACAGCGGAGATAGAGAATAAATAAAATCTCGCAGCCTGATTTTTCCAAACAGTTTATTGTAATGAAATTTTAGCTGCAGGCTTGCGTGTGACAGTAAATTACCAACTCCCTTATTTACGCATAATTTTAACATTAATGCTTATGAGTGGTCAGTGTTCATTCTTATCTTTTAATTCCATGCAATAAACATCAAATAAATGCAGTAATTAGCCAGAAATCAGCCAAATTCTACACGACATAAATTTATGTCGCGCGAGCCGCCGGTCTTGTCTGCTTCTTTGTGCGAAAATGTTCTGTCGCTGGCAGAAAACAGTTTAGAAATGTCATGACATTTTTGCCGCTTGCCAGTTTGTTTTTGTGTGTCGTCAAAATGGTTATCGCAAAAAGTATCAAATGTTAAGGAAAAAATGTTAAACTCCAGGACTCGTGCCACCACTGCAAGCAGCAGATGAATTGAAACAAACAGACACGTCATATATGTGCGTGACGCTGTGAAAATGCAAATAGAAGTGCGGACGCTGCTTAGATTGACGAGAATACGTAAATTCCCCTACCTTTGATTAAAAAAAAATTGCTGCAAATAACAATTTGTTGTTATAATTTAAAAAAAAATTTGGTTTGGTTTAAATATTTTAATTTTTATTTTTTGCAGTTTTTCTATTCAAGAAATAATTTTAAATAAATTCAAAAATTGTTTTTGGTTTCATTTTTTATTTATTAACGAACGAGTGTACAAATAGTGATTCAATAGGTTTATCCATTATACAAAAATTACAAAACCGGAAGTATGACCTTTCATTAGCAGTATGTAAATTAATAGTTTGCGTTTTGAAACGGGCACTGTTTGAAACCAATGTAGGATCATGTGATTTATAAATCTATAAACCCTATAACAGCTATAAACCTCAAAAGATTGCAAATGTTCGTCGTTCGACCCGCACCGTTTTTGATGAACGTAGGCTGGTACCATCCGTCCTAGTTAAGAATATTAATTTAGTCTTCATTTGATTAGTCTTTCCAACTATAGTTGACACTTATTTCGGGGGGTATTTTAAAAATCGATTTATGTCCGTTTTGAAGCTTTACAATCATCGAAGAAAAGAACTCTGGCTCTCCTGGAAATAGTTTTCCTAGCTCGGATGCTCTGTCCCGTAACCAAATCGATCCTTGAATTGGGTTCTTTAATTTAGAAAAAAATATCGGTATTTATAGATGATCTGAAAAAGCTTCGTTTTCTGAGCGCAACGATCCCATTTACATCCATGCTGATTTTTAAATCAAGATTTAAAGCAAAATAATCATTTCACTGTTTGACACAAGCCTAACAAAATGACAGCTCGCTCCCACACAAAGTACTTTCAAGGGGCGCTAAGGTGGTGATTTTTCCTAATGTAATCACACTTATTTAAAATAGTTCCAGTGCTCCAAAAGTGATGAAATTTTGGATTTCGTTTCCATTTGTAATACAGATTACGAAAATGCAATAACCCCATTACCTCTAAAGAACCCAATTGGGTTATTTATGGGTATTGAGGTAAATGCATATTCGTAATCTGCATTAAAAATGGAACCCAAACCCAAAATTTCATCAATTTTGGTACACTGGAACTATTTTAAATAAGTACGATTAGGTTTGCAAAAATCACCTAATTAGCGCCCCTCGGTGTCACTTTGTATGGAAGCGAGCTGTCAGTTTGTTAGTTTAGTGTCAAACAGTGAAGTTATTATTTTGCTTTAAATCTTGATTTAAAAATCGAGATGAAAGTGTGTGGGTTCGAAAAAAAATATCGCTGTACTCCGAAAACGAAGCTCTTTCAGCTGATCTATAAAAAACGATATTGTTGATTGCACGAATTTTTAGACTTCTGCGAGAAGATTTCAGTAACAGTTATGCTTGCGCACTCACTAATACTACTTAATCCTTATGTCAGACAGTGCAGCAGCAAACCATCAAAACCAAAACAAAACAAAATAAAATTTCTCACGATCTGTCAAATCACAAGCCAACTAGGCTATCCAAGACAAGGAGAGGAGGTCTGGCAATGTGCAGCTTGTTGTTTTTTCCTTCGCTCGCATTCGAATGGAACAGTGAGTTTGACGTCACACTTGTTGTTAAATGGTAACAGTAGGGGAATGAAAGAGACTATAAAATTAGCATTGCCCGATCTTTCTCTTTGACATAGCTAGGCTACGTTTGTGTGAGTAAGAGATAGGTGTACGCTGGGTGTGCGAAAATATTCACTGTGCAGAAATTTTCTGCACAGTTGTATAAGAAGGTGCAAAATGCGCAATACATTTTTCAAAATTAAAGAACCTAATTCATCAACAACGATGTGAGTGATGGTCCTCTTATCAGCTCTTGATAAAAATGTCTGTGTTTGGCATTTTTGAAGGATGGCTCGACCTTTTGATGACGCGTTAAGCAAGTAATTTGCGTTGCAACGTTCTCGAGTAAGATTTTCTGCTGTAAAAACGATAGCGACGGTAATTCCTTTGGTAATAATTGAAAGTCTGAATTGTTGTCATGAAACATATTTTTCCGTACAATCGTACCGGTCCCTTTCTCCAAGCGTTTAATCCATATATGTACTTCGTCCGTTCAGCAAGAAATGGCGGTGGTATTAATTCTTCGATTTCGTTTGACAATTTTCAACGTTTCCACGGTGTATTGATTTGCTGGAATTGGGAAAAATCGTTAAAACACGTATTAAAATGCAAAAACTGTATTCCTTACCAAAAAAGCAATTGACAGCTTGTTCCGAGAGTTCAAAACTCAGCAATAAATCAACTAGCGCGTCATTTACTTCTTCCACTTCCTCAAAAAGAACTTCTTCCGACGAGTCCATTTTGCGTTTTAAATAAAGCCTAGAAATGGCGACTGGGAAACTGAGCATGCGCAAGCATGGAAAACACACACTTACACTGGCAAAATGAGCTGTGTATGTTTTGGAAAAGTGTTGTTTTTAAATTTAAGTAGCTAAAATAATATTTGAAGTAAAAATATATTTTATTGAATCTACAATATATTGTTTTCAGAATTTGCAAAAATTTGAAGCTACAAAATATAAATATAGAATAAAAAGAAAAGTTATATTTGACATTGCAAAATATTTCAATAATATTTTTTGTTTGTTCAATAAGGTCAATTTTATCTGCACCCCCAAGGCGAACCAACCAATGACTGAAAGCCTTGTAAATAAAGGATTTTTTTTTTATCTGCGTGATGCAGTGATGTTTACCGTCGTCTTATGTGCATAATCTAATACCGATAACGTTTAATATATTTCCAGTGTAGAGAGCTGGCTGTGGTCCATATTAACCCGCTAAACGTTCTTACCCCGTCTTCCCCTAAATATATCATTTGAGGGCTGCCGTGAAGTATTTCATACAAATCTCTCAAAAGGCTTTCCCGAGCGGGATTAAACCTCGAGCGTTTCAAGTTACATGGTCACTTTCTTTAATGTGCTCACTTAATAGAATTATGCACCCAGATTTATTTTCAACGAGTACATACTTAGGGAAGGTCCATTAATTATGTCACGCAAATTTGGCTCATTTTCAAACCCCCCCCCCTCCCCCTTTGTTACATTTTATGAAATTTTTTTTGTATGGCTCGTCACAGTTTCCAAAACCCCCCTCCCCCCTAATAGTGTGACATAATTAATGGACGATCCCTTAGATGTTCTGTCTACACGACTTTGAGAAGAAGTAGTTTTTTAAATTGCAACCTAGATTGCAACATTGTTTTCATTCAGATCCGATTACGTTGAGATCTTCTCAACCGTTCAGAATATGGTGCTTGCACGGTATTCACATAATTATGCTTTCGTTCTAATTTAGCATAAATAATTGTTATTTATTTACTGTAAAGGTTATACATTTGGTCTCTTAAGATAACTTATTAACTTCAATAACGTAGTTGACATTTAATATTAATTCTACTGAATTAAAAAAAAAAACTATTTTTCAAAATTTCCACTTAAAATGTCTTTGTAGTCAAATCTCAAAAACTTATTGCAGCAGCAAGGTGGCGTTAGTGGAGGCAACAACAATTCACAGCAAGCAAACATGGAACAGTACTGGTCCCAATACACACAACAACGCAACTATGGAAACTATCAGCAGTCAAAGTCCCAGGGATCGGGATCGTCCAAGAATAAGTAAATGAATTACTTACCCTTAGTGCTAAAGCGATTTTTTATTAACTTTCTCACCCACACACTCACACCAAACCTACTTTTTCAAAATACAATAATGCTCTACCATTAAAACCATTAAAACGATTCCGTTCTGTACGCAGTATAAGCTTTTAAGTAATAAACCGTACAAGCACAATGTATTGAACAGTGTCTCATTATGTACACTTAGATGTTTGTTACTGGTAACATTTGAATAAACATACAAATTTCCATCATTTGACACTGTTCAAAACATGCACGGTAATTCAATTGTAATTGTAAAAAAAAACTAAAAATTTTGCCGATTCAGAGAATACAATAGAAGTCTCTGAATACCCAAATGTTTGTAAACAATTAATAACTCTATGGGCCAATTTCTTCACCTCCGCTTGAACCTTATCCATATGGGTGAACCTGATTTAAGAGATAAGCGCAGGTGACGAAATCGGTCCTTAGTACAAGTGCAAGTGTGCGCAAGTTTCTTGCACCTATACTTAGATCGGCTCATGTTGTGTTTGCACCAATGGGCATTCAGAGACTTCTATATGTATTCGCATTATGCGTTGATCTTTTATTTTGCATCCGCGACTGACAACTTTTTTCTTTCCGAATAGGCAGAAGAATTGAATAGGGAAATAAGTACAATTTACCCGTATTTTATATTTTTACAGTAAACGAGAGAAAGTTTTTGAGTATAGATTTAACTCTAAAGACAAAATTCAAAATTATATGTATACCTACCTATTATATATTCTGTAGCATAGACTTTTAAGTTCTTATTTTGTTCGATGCATCCTTAGTAATGGTAAAGTATTTTATTAATATAAATTAAATAATAATACATATTAGAAATCTGTTAAATAAAGTAAGTTGCTATGGACTTTTTTCTCCATATTGTACTGACTGTATAAGTGAAATTATATTTTATGATCCTCATACCGTTTATTATATCCAATGAATTAATCATGGTTTGTAAATTGTGTTCTTACTTATTTTTAACAATATTGTGTTAATTGTATGACAGTAGTGCTACGCATTTAAGAAGCATAGTTTAAAATCATAGATATAAGAAAATAATATCATATAAGAATTGCTATGACGTTAATTGCGTAATAAAATAATAATTTGTCAATCTATCAGTTTTTCATTACATTTTGTCTTCGAACATGACTGTTCTCCATCTAAGGGGAGACAATTGAGGTATTGATTTTTTCTATCTAGTTCGTTTATTTGCAAGGCTCAATCGCGTTAGCTTTACGGAGCCGATAATTCTTTTTTTTGTATGTAACAAAATTCTTTGACTGTTAATTTTCAACAATAAACTATTGAAAAAATGGTCAATGTCAAGCATCGTCCAAAAGCGTCGAAATAACTAACAAACCCTCCAATTACATACATGCATATGCTGCTTCCCCAACACAGTCATCAGAGAATTGTTTCTAAACGAAACATGTCGATGTAGCATTGCTGCTTCCCCAATACTGTCATCAGAGAGTCGTTAGTAGACGAAACAAGTCGAAGTGGCATTCGCCTCCGATCTTCGGGCGTGTGCGAATAGGGAGCCTGCAATTGCGTAACATTTTGCATACTCATCGCCATATTCAGAACCACACGAGCACACGAAATGCTCTCCAGAGTTGTAATCTTGTAACCAAACTAGGAAGCAGGGGGTTTAAGTGATTTTGATCGATGCTCTTTAGCGACGTTAATAACTCGACGGCAAACACAATCATTGATGCATTTGTTGTTCTGGATGATAGAAGAGCATAGCAGAAATAGTGCGAAATGGGTTAGTGAAGCCATGGTCACCAGAAGAGGAAATCGATGAAGAGAATTGACTTTCATCCCTTTGCTTCTAAGCCCCTTAAACTTAATTTTGAACAATATTACCTAGTGTCTCACTTTCCAACAGGTGCTTCCAAAAATTTGGTATTTTGTAATCGTAAAATTGAACATATTTGTAGTTCTGTGGCGAACGTTTCAGCTCAATTGATCATAAGTTAACAAAGTTACATCATGTCAAAGTTGACCATTTTGTATGGAAATCGGCATGCGCTTCTATTATATTGAACACAACTGTACATATGAGATTAATTATAGCATAAATTTAATCTAATTGTTCATTCATTATATTATTATTATTATTTAGCTTTATTTAGGAGGCTTTCAGCCTTAGGCTGGTTCGCCTCCAACTATTCATTATAACAATTTATTACATCAAATAATTGTAACCAGTTGGTTACAATCCGTGGATTTTCGTTTGTATGAGCTGTTGTTGTTTGGAAAATTCACGTTTTGTTAAACCTAAAACAGTAGACACACACAAGAGCGAGAGGGTTTGTGCCGCTGCAAAGAACAAAAACGTTACTGAAGGGAAAAAAAAAACTATTATACAACATCTCGCACAAAAATAGTTGTGCGAAAAGAGGGAGAATGATAATGATTGGAGATATTGGAGAGGCCATCTTTCAGTGGAAGATTCACCACAAACAAACAGGCGTTCTTGTGCTTTTGTACATTTTGTACACCTCGTACCGTAAATAAAACGGTTTTACACGGCTCGGCTCGCAAGTCAAGATGGCTTCCGAGCCTAATAGTAAATGATCCTTGATCGTCCGTCAGGGACGATTCTCTCAGGCCGGTGGCCTTAATTACCAAGAAGGGTCCCGTCTCGGCTCGACCAAGGTGGCCATGCCACGGTCAGCCGATGCCGTCAACGAAGGAAGACGCCTGCCAGCCAAACGAGCCAGCAACGCCTGCTGAGCCGTATGTGGCTGATAAACGCCACCAGATCCGCCATTCTCCCAAAGCTGCAACAACACTGTTGCACTGTTGCCCACGCCGTTAGTTTCCGGCCACACGGTAGTGCAGGAGCAGCCGTGTGGGCCAACGCCAGCGTCGCGACGCCGTTGGAGATCCCGCTGCAGCAGTGAGTACTAAATTTTAAACCCTCGCATACACGCCACATATATGTGAAAACCCACACCCACACGCCACAGAAAAGGGCAAATAAATTTGTTAGAAAATGTGAATATTCCTGTGTGTTTCATACTTTGTGCGCGTAGCCCCTCCGAATACCCAGTAACATGCCGGCCCTGCGACACAATTCAGGGGTCTCATGCTACTGAGTTAGTTACCCGAGAGTGTCTGGTCATGCTCTAGTCACATAATAGTCAATTATCTATAATTACAGATTCATTGAAGAGATGAACCAGCCGCTGGCTGAAAGTCTCGCTAATAAAGATAACCTAGAACCTACAGATTTATTGAAAGAAAATCCCTTTTATTACGAAACAGGATATTGAAAATGTTATAGTTGTTTGTTTTATCAATTATTTCGTATGCTATAAAATGATGATCATAATCTCCTATCTTCCACAACTGACCTACTATAAAGAGATTATTTTGTTTTGTTTCAATATATCAACAATTTCAAATAATAAAATTCTCTGTATCTCAGTTACTGTAACGTACGATTCAACCATAGAGGTAACTCTAAGACTAGAAGGTCCCGAAATAACGTGCTCAACTTTTTGACTCAGCTCTGGTACTCTCTTCGGTCCCAAGCTAATCATTCACCACTCGAAACATAAGAAAAACCAATAACCCCTCATTTTATTTGTCAAACTTTCATAGCGAATCAAAACAAACATTGCGTAGTACTAGAATGCCTCTCAACACCTCCCCCCTTTCAGAAGAGTTGGTAAGGTTCATACCTCACGGGCGGCCTACGAAGCCTCGTAGACTGGCGTGTAGGAATCGGATGTTGCTGGGACGGCGTTGGTTGCTACGTTGAGTTGGCCACTGATGTTGTTCTGACGAATCCGGAAGGTTTTCTGCTTTCGAAGACGATGTCGTAGATAGACCGCAACTGTCCAACAGGACGCTCAGACGAAGTTGGGATTCCGCTGGTGTTTGTGTTTTTAGTTGTTGCTCATCGGATTGATAGCGAGTTCTCATCTGGTTGCAATGTGATCATATGAGAATTTGCTTCATCGGTAGCCAAATGTTGTACATTACTTTCCCAAGGCGTTCCACAACTGTTCCTGCATCCCAGCTCCACTTGTTATTCCAGAACACCTTGGTCCAGACGAGATCCTGAGGAATGTAGATTCTCGCTTTCGTGCCATGCTTTCGGTTGAATTGTGCTTCTTGCTTCGAATTCTTGATCTTGTGGAACTGTGTTGGTGGACGTAGCAGGTCCAGTGATGTTCGAACTGTTCTACCAACCAAGAGTTCAGCAGGAGATTTTCCATCAGGTGCGGTGCGACATGGTGTAGATCGATAGCATTGGAGAAAAGTGTCGATGGCTTCGTGCAACGTTCCCCCCCCCCCCTGCGGTGATTTTATTGAGCGACCTTTTAAACGTGTCTACAAACCTTTCCGCGAGGCCGTTTGACTGCGGGTGGGAAGGTGCAGTTTTCAGGTGGAGAATAGCATTTTTGTCGCAATAGGATTCAAAAGCGTCACTGGTAAATTGTGGCCCATTATCAGTTACCAGCGTTTCCGGAGCTCCAAACCTAGCGAAGATTCCACGAAGGATTCGCACGGTTGCTGAGGTGGTGATCTCCTTGGTTCGCACTACTTCAGGCCATTTGCTGGAGGAATCCACCAAAATGAAGTAGTACCATCCATTCATAGGACCGGCATAGTCCAGATGTATACGCTGCCACGGTTTTTCTGCGGCTGGCCATGATTCGAGATTCGTCTTCCGGTCAGTTTTTGTTTCACTGGAACATTCATTGCAGGTTTGGACGAGCTTGGCGATGTTTTCGTCGACATGAGGCCTATATACGTACTGTCGGGCGATCGATCGCATTCGTTCCACACCTGGGTGACCTTTATGTAGTTGTTGGAGCACCCGTTTCCGAAACTTTGGTGGAATAACCAAACGTTCTCCATACATCACGCAATCGGCTACGATTTTGAGCGAGTCGCGTCGTAAATAGAACTGTTCGACTTGAGGGTCGGAGAGATCTTTCTTTTTAGGCGGCCAATTACTATTGACGAACCGAATAACTTGTTGTAGTGTGTCATCGGATCTGGTTTCCGCTTGAATCATCTTGAACGATAGCGGAAATACCTCTAGGGACTCGTTGATAATGCTTCTGATCGAGTTCTCCATTTCGAGATTGGCGATAACGATCTCTTCGTCCGGGCGAATGTGTCGGTTGATCAAACGGGGCAAAACATCCACATGCCCGAGGCTTTTCGTTGAAATGTAGCGAATGTCGAAATCGTAGAGGAGCAACGTCAATGCCCATCTTTGTAGTCGATTGGCTGTATACGTAGGAATACCCTTTTTTGACCCAAAAATAGCGAGTAGCGGTTTATGGTCTGTCTCGAGGATGACTTTTCGACCGAATAACATTCGATGAAAACGGGTTACAGCGAATACGATAGCCAATCCTTCCTTCTCGATCTGACTGTAGTTGGTTTCGGCTGTCGTTAGACTACGGGACACGTGACAAATGGCTTTAATAGTCCCGTCGGGAAGCTGGTGAGCGATTCGTGCTCCCAGTCCAAATGCAGATGCGTCCGCCGAAACAATGATGCCCAACATGGGATTGTAGTGGGTCAGCAGTAACGGTGACTGAAGAATCTCTCGAAAACGATCGAACGATGCTTGACACGCCGGTGACCATTCGAATTTTACTCCAGCCTTCAGCAGCTGATCCATTGGATGTCGTAGAGTGCGCATCTCTTTGACGTATTTGCCGTAATTGTTTACGGCACCCAAATAGGTGCGAAGCGTCGAAACATCGTGTGGTAGAGTCATGAAATTTTCTCGGGATCCGGCCTGATTCCGTTGCCATCCAGGATTTGTCCCAGATACTTGACCTGCTGCATGCCGAAGCTACACTTTTCGATGCGTACGGTGAACCCATACTCCTTGAGCCGCGCGAGAGTTAGCTGCAGATTGTGCTGATGCTCTTCTTCATTACGGCCCCCGACCAATATGTCATCGAGGTAACCAACAGTACAGTTGAGACTAGCTAGCATTGTGTCCATCAGCTGTTGAAAGGCACCCGGAGCTGACTTGATACCGGGTGACAAGCGCGTAAATTGAAAGAGGCCTTTGTGGGTGTTTATGGTTAGTAGCGGTTGGCTGGCTTGATCCACCTCTACCTGCAGGTACGCGTCGGACAAGTCAATGTGACTGAAAATCCGACAGTTTGCCATCTTCGCAAAAATATCCTCGGGAAAAGGCAATGGATACTGGTTTGGTTCCAGAACGCTATTTAGACCAGTCGAAAAGTCGGCGCAGATACGGACGGTTCCATTTGCCTTCCGTACCGCGACAATCGGTGCCGCCCAGTCGCTGAAATCCACTTTCCAGGATCCAGGATGCCAAGATTTTACAGGCGAAGAATCTCCTCCTCCACAATATGCTCCATGGAGTAAGCCACCGGTCGTTTTGGTCTGAACACCGGCTTGGGGTTACCTTTTAGGACCAGTTTGGGAGTCTTGTTGCACAGACCTATCTCACCGGAGAACACCTCAGGAAACTGCGCACGTTGATTTGCTTGTGTAGTCACTTGATTGCAGTACGATGCTATCGGGTGGTCCCACAATCCGAACAAGTCCATCCAGTCTATGCCTAGAATGTCGAGATGAACGTTAGGAGAAGCAACGAAACACTTACCCTCCCGTATGATGCCGTTGAGGGTTATATTGCACTCCAATTCCGCAACGAGTTCAAGCGGTTCCCCTGATGCTGTTTTAGCGCTGCAAATTGCTGGTTTTACTTTTGGTCGACCGATTCTGGTCCACGATCGGTGCGAAATTATTGAGATGTCGGAACCTGTGTCCAACTGAAGACGAAGCGGAAAGTTGTTGAGTTGGAATTCGACGAATTTCCGCCGCTGACCGATGCTTCGGACGGTTACTATCTTCGACAACGGCTGTCGCCTTTTTCTTCTTGTTATCCGAGCGATTGACAGCGTTGTTCGATGATTTCGACGAGAATAATAACAAATAATAACCGACAATAGCCCTCACGGTGCCCGTACTTTCCACATTCGTTGCACCTGTGATCTAGGAACCGGCAATCCTTATTGTAGTGCATGCCCCCGCATGACCAGCAGGGTGTCTTGGGTTGTTCCCGGTTGGTGCTGCAATCCGAAGGTGACTGACGCTTCGACGTTGTTTGCTTGGGGTACGCGACAGCTTGAAATAGGGTCGTCTACTTTTTTCAAAAGCGAAAAGAGTCGCTACACTTTTTTAAGGTGTGTTTATGGGTTTTGCAAGTGGTTTAAGATCCATAATTAAGGTTAATGGGCACAAATGATCATAATTAGCCAGAATACAGTCATGGTTCCTATATATGGAACCTGGAGATAACGGAACGGTTCTCGAAAGATCCGGAACAACCGTAAAAGTGGTCTATCCATAAACCTGATCCTAGAACTCCGCGGTTTTTTTTTTTCAAAAACATTAGGAACTGTGATATAAGAAAGAATTGGGGTTCATGATATAAACATGGACCGGATGGTCACAGGACCGTCCTCCAGAACATCCGAAAAAGTGTTCAATCTATGAAACTGATCCTAGAGCTCCACGGTTTTTCGAAAACACTTGGAACTATCATATATAAATTAATTAGGGGTCATGACATAAACATGTACCTAGAAGGCCATGAGACCGTACTCCGGAAGATCTGGAACATCCTTAAAAATGATCAATCCATGAAACTGATCCTAGAACTCCGCGGTTTTCTCGAAAACACTTCGAACTGTGAAGTTTTCAAAAAAAAAATGACGGTTTTTTCACAGTTTCATGTATGAAACACTTTTATGGATGTTTCGGCTCTTCCAAATGACGGTTCAATGGCCATTCAGGTTCATGTTTATGTCACGACCTCAAATTCATTCTTATAACACAGTTCCAAATATTTTTTGAAATAAACTGCGTTCTACGATCAGTTTCATGGATTTACCACTTTTAAGGATGTTCCAGATCTTCCAGAGGACAGTCTCATGCCCATCCAGGTCCATGTTTACGTCACGACTTCAGTTTTTTTTTTATATTACAGTTCCAAGAGATTAAAAAAAAAACTGCTGAGTTCTAGAATCAATTTCATGGATGAACCAATTTTACTGATGCTCCGAATCTTCCGAAGGACGGTTTCATAGCCATCTGGGTCCATGTTTATGTCACGACCCCAAATTCTTTCTTAGATTACAGTTCCACGTGTTTTCGAAAAAACTGCGAAGCTCTAGGATCAGTTTCATGAATTTTTCACTTTTAAGGATCTTTCAGATCTTCCGGAGGACGGTCTCATGGCCATCTGGGACCATGTTTCTTTCACGAACCTAAATTATTTCTTATATCATAGTTCCAAGTGTTTTCGAAAAAAAAACTTCGGAGCTCTAGAATCAGTTTCATGATTTTACGGATGTTCCGGATCTTTCGGAGGACGATCCCATGGCCATCCGGGTCCATTTTTATGTCCTCATGTTTTTGAAAAAAATCGCGGAGCTCTAGGATCAGTTTCATGAATGGACTACTTTTACGGATGTTTTGGATTTTCCGGAGGACGGCCTTATAGCCATCTGGGACCATGTTTATGCCATGACCCCAAATTATTTCTTATATCACAGTTCCAAGTGTTTTCGAAAAAACCACGGAGCTCTACACGGTAACTCACAACAACTCAAAATTGAGTCGAATATGCTCATTTCAGCTGCACTTTTACTCACTTTTGAGTAAACAACGTTCTCGCGCAGAGTGAGTCAAAACCACTCTGTGATATTTTCAACCGGGAAGTTTCTTTTTTATTTGTTTTGATAAAAAATGGAAATTACCTGCTCCAGGTTCATTTAACTGGAGCTGAAGACGACTGAAAACCGTCTCCGCATGCAATTCCTACTTACCTTAATTAATTTCGGTCGGTGTTATAAAATAATTTCGCCGTTTCTTAGATCGTTTGCTTCGACACAGCTGGCGTTTTTTCCTAAGTCCCGGATTCGGCTTACTGAGTGACTTTTACTCGGTTTGACATTTCTCGTTTACTCAGATTTTGACAACCTAATGCATCAGACAAAATTGAGTACGATCGACTCACCCACACGGAGATGAAAAACTACCCAAAATTAAGTACTTTTCCCTCAATTCTGGGGTTCAGCCCAATAACCCAAATTTGAGTAAATCGCATATAGTAGTTTCCATTTAACACCAGCAAAAAAATTACCTACTCTTAAGTATAGTCTACCCAAAATTAAGTTAAATTAACGTAAATTTGAGAATATGCAATTTACTCAAAAGTAACTTATTGGGCTGAACTATATCGTTGGGTCGAATCTCTCGTTCCTTTTTTGACAACAATAACGAGTGCAAGTGAGAGGCTGAAGTCAATATTAAGTAAAAAGAACTCAAATTTTGGGTAGTATTTCTTCTCCGTGCAGTGAGTAAGCTGCACGCTAAGATCAGATAACCCAAATGTAGGTTTACTTTACGCAAATCAGGCGTAAACTGCACAAACTCAGATATGGGTAAATTTTTTAACCCAAATATGGGTAAATTTAAGTCAAATTTGCATAAAAATAAATCATTTATGGATCATAAGAACCCATATTTGGGTTAAAAAAAATTACCCATAAGTGAGTTTGTGCAATTTACGGTCAATCTCGGTAATCTCTTTGTACCGTCTGGGTAAACTGATCTTAGCGTGTGAAGTAAGCGTGTAGGATCAGTTTCATGGATTGACCACTTTCACAGACGTTTCGGATCTTCCTGAGCAGCACAAAGCTCCGAAGAGAATCCAGATGTTCTTTTTCCTATTATTTTAGTAAACACTGATCGAATTCCACTTACTTAGTATAATTTTGACGAAAATTGTAATCGAGCCAATGTATAAATTTTGAAAAACCATAAAATGCATAAAATTTAATCTATATTTGTTTTGTAATATTTTTGAGTGTAGATTTCTCTACACGCTATTTCAAAACTACCCAATTTGAGTAGAATCCACCCAGATCAGTCAAAACTGAACCTACCCAAAAATGGGTAAACTGTGTTGGGAGTGACAAGTTGACTACACGCTTACTTCAGCTTACTCACTGGGTGAGTCGATCGTACTCAATTTCGTCTGATGCATTAGGTTGTCAAAATCTGAGTAAACGAGAAATGTCAAACTGAGTAAAAGTCACTCAGTAAGCCGAATCCGGGACTTAGGAAAAAATGCCAGCTGTGTCGAAGCAAACGATCTAAGAAACGGCGAAATTATTTTATAACACCGACCGAAATTAATTAAGGTAAGTAGGAATTGCATGCGGAGACGGTTTTCAGTCGTCTTCAGCTCCAGTTAAATGAACCTGGAGCAGGTAATTTCCATTTTTTATCAAAACAAATAAAAAAGAAACTTCCCGGTTGTAAATATCACAGAGTGGTTTTGACTCACTCTGCGCGAGAACGTTGTTTACTCAAAAGTGAGTTAAAGTGCATCTACTCACTTTTGAGTAGCCATACTTTCCGCTGAAATGAGTATATTCGACTCAATTTTGAGTTGTTGTGAGTTACCGTGTACACTAATAATTGGAAGATTGCCGTAAACGCTCGACGTAGATGTCGCCACTGCATGATGATGATAATGTTGACAGACTGCATATAAAATTCGTGAAAATTAGCGTGGAATCATAATTTTCATCAAGCCTGTGTAAAATCCTTCCAATATAACATTCGAATTGAAGAAGAAAACGTTTTTACGATCAGACTGATGTGCATCTTTGACTTTTCCAGTTGAACTTTCATTAGATATATTCATTTCATTTCGCGGCTCCATCAATGCTGCATCGTAAATATGATGTAAACAGAAGTAAATTGCTCAATTACTCAAAATAAAGATGATTTGTCATCTTGTTATCACTTTGAAGACCATCTAGCACTATTTTATAGTATGGTGCGTGTTGAGTAAATCAAGCTCCGGTGCATTTTTCGTCAAAAATTGTGAGTATCAATATGTTTGCTTAAAAAAGGCCAAAATGAGCATTTATTGAATTTTGGCGTCCCATACAACCAATTCTCAATTACCACCAGCATGATACAACCTTTTCTAAGTAAATTCACTTAATTTCCACTTTCATGTTAGTGAAAATCGCACATATTAACTATTTTCTGAAAAATGCAGCTGCGCAGGAGGTAACCTCTCCCTGTGGGTGCAAACTTGTTATGCATAATTTGCCATGAAAACAACTCCGATCCATACCGAAATAATAACAAATAGTTTTCAATCACGTTTTCTTACACGATTCAAGCAAAAGTTTCCACGGGAAATTATTAGTTTTTCTTTATGGACCAATTTGCCCCAAAAAGCGTCTGTTTTACTTGGAAAATTTGGAATCTATCCTCCTTCTAGTAGTTCTCACTTCGAAATGTAGGTGGCGGAAGCTTGGAAAAGTTTCACTGCAAGACGCCAATTGTCACATCAGTCTGGTCGTAAAAACGTTTTCTTCTTCAATTCGAATGTTATATTGGAAGGATTTTACACAGGCTTGATGAAAATTATGATTCAACGCTAATTTTCACGAATTTTATATGCAGTCTGTCAACATTATCATCATCATGCAGTGGCGACATCTACGTCGAGCGTTTACGGCAATCTTCCAATTGCAATGTCGTATTTCATTATGAACAGTCATCAAGAACCTACTCATATCTGATTGTAATTTAGGAACCAAATGTAATAGAATATGTATTCGCATTTTTATGAGGTCCTGAATTTAACCAAGTTTTACTAATTAGGAAATCCAAAATATGTACATAGGACCGAAATCATAGGTTACTTCTACTGTATTTTAAATCAATATCTAGAAAAATGCAGGAGAATTTCACTACACAGCTTAACGTAGTCTACATCAATCATGCGGTCGTGTCTTGTACACTTGTTTTTCCAATCAGTTGTCAGTTTGTTTTGATAGTAACACTGCTCATTCGCAGCCGGTTTCTGATTGTTTTAGTCCATTCAAATGTCGTTTTCGTTTTTGCGGTGTAGCACTGGTGTAGTGTAAGCTAAAGCCCTACAGTAAAAGTATGGACGTCTGTCAAAAGTTGTTCCAATCGAACCGTCAAAATGCACCGCTTTGCTCGATTGGAACAGCTTTTTTCAGTTTTGTGGTGACAGTCGTCCATACTTTTACTGTACACGGTTAGAAAAAAGTACCCAAAATTAAGTTATTTTCACTCATCTCGGCACTATAGTGCAGGAACCCAAAAGTAGCTAAAGCGGGTCAAAGTAATTTTCATTTACTTGTGTGCAGTTCGTATGGAATTTTCCACTGGCTTTTTAACCAAAAGTAAGTTAGTTGTACCCAACAGTAGGTAAATATGATTATACTCAACGTTGGGTTCCCACACTTTACTACCCCTATTGCGTGGTTTTGCTCCTCCGTTTTTGACAACATTAGAAGGAGAAAAGGAGACAAACTAGTCAAAAGTAGGTACAAGTGAACTTGGTTGGGTACTTTTTTCTTACCGTGTAGGGCTTTAGTGTAAGCAGGAATAAGCGCGAGTCTTTGACAGCTCAACATTATTTGTTTGTAAACAAAGGTGCATCCTATTGGAAGATTGCCGTAAAATCTCAACGCAGATGTCGCCACTGCATGATGATGATAATGTTGACAGACTGCATATAAAATTCGTGAAAATTAGCGTTAAATCATAATTTTCATCAAGCCTGTGTAAAATCCTTCCAATATAACATTCGAATTGAAGAAGAAAACGTTTTCACGATCAGACTGATATGCATCTTTGACTTTTCCAGTTGAACTTTCATTAGATATATTCATTTCATTTCGCGGCTCCATCAATGCTGCATTGTAAATATGATGTAAACAGAAGTAAATTGCTCAATTACTCAAAATAAAGATGATTTGTATTCTTGTTATCACTTTGAAGACCATCTAGCACCATTTTATAGTATGGTGCGTGTTGAGTAAAGCAAGTTCCGTTGCGTTTTCCGTCGAAAATTGTGAGTATCAATATGTTTTCTTAGAAAAGGCCAAAATGAACATTTATTTAATATTGGCGTCCTATACAACCAATTCTCCATTACCACCAGCATGATACAACCTTTCATAAGTAAATGAACTTAATTTCCACTTTCATCTTAGTGTAAATCTCACATATTTACCATTTTCTGAAAAATGCAGCTGCGCAGGAGGTAACCTCTCCCTGTGGGTGCAAACTTGTTATGCATAATTTGCCATGAAAACATCTCCGATCCATACCGAAATAATAACAAATAGTTTTCAAACACGTTTTCTTACACGATTCAAGCAAAAGTTTCCACGGGAAATTATTAGTTTTTCTTAATGGACCGATTTGCCCCAAAAAGCGTCTGTTTTACTTGGAAAATTTGGAAACTATCCTCCTTCTAGTAGTTCTCACTTCGAAATGTAGGTGGCGAAAGCTTGGAAAAGTTTCACTGCAAGACGCCAATATCTACACCCTAAAATATTTCGATGTACGGCAGTGTAGCACCGGTGTAGCTACACCGCAAAAACGAAAACGACAAAAGTCACTTCACTGAAGTTATTCGTGTACCTCTGTAAACTCTAGTTTTGTGAATTTACGTGGAAAGTGGAAATCAGTTGATTCGTGTTGACTTTATTTAGTTTTACCGTATATTTGGTGTTGTGAAATTGCCAGTCATCCATAGAATTTTCTGTTTGTTGTGATAGTGGTGTTGCAAAAACCACCTTTCGATCGTTCGTCTAACATTCGACGCGCCACCTACATCTGGATTTAGTAATCTGCTTATTGGGCATTTTACGCGTATAGGGCATTAATTTCGTTCAACGAAATGACCAGTACAAGTGCGTGCGACCGCTGTGCCAAATCAGTGAAACCGGACGAAAACCACATCGAATGTATGGGGTTCTGCGACCAAGTGTATCATGTGAGATGCATTAACTTGAACTTGCCGTTCGTCAGGATTCTTCGTTAGAAAATCAATTTGTTCTGGATGTGTGATGAATGTAGCAAGTTGATGAAGTACGCCCGATTCAGAAACACTGTTTCATCCCTCGGTAACGTAATTTCGACGGTGATAGGCAGTTCGGCTTATCCGAGCTGAAAACCGAAATGGCCAAAAACAACAATCAGGTCGCTCAACTCACTCACATAGTTAATGCTGCTACCCCAGGTACATCTGCTAGACCGAATCATGATCGCCCCTCAAAACGCCGTCGAGGTGATACGGAAACACCGACTAAACCGACTACTGGAACAAGAGTCATTTGAACTAGCGATACGCTCGCTGTCAATGCTCCATCAAGCCTGTTTTGGGTTTACCTTTCCCGGTTTCACCCCAGTGTTAAGAGAGATGTGGTTGAGAAACTTGTTCGTGATGGACTGCGAACGACTGAACCAGTTAAAGTTGTCTCTTTAGTGAAGAAAGGCACCGACCCACTATCGATGAACTTCATCTCCTACAAGGTCGGCATTCCAATGAAACTTAAAGAGAACGCTTTGAACCCTGAAACTTGGCCACAGGGGATTGTATACAGAGAATTCGAGGATACTCAGGCGAAAAACAATGTGTGGCTACCTCCTGATATCCCAGCACTCCCTGCTGTTCCAGAGACTATTCCGGGTGGCTCTCCAACGGGCACACCGTTTGGGACGCCAGCACCTCTCGATATGCCAGCCCCTTTAGGTACACCCAGTATAACTTTTTTTTTTTATATTATTATAGTCACTTTAACACTCTTGGGTCATTCGTGACTTGTCCGGGGGTGAGATTTGAACTCGTGACTTTGGCGTGAGAGGTATGGATGTTAACCACTACGCCGGGGTCGCCCCCCCCCCAGTATAACAGTTAATCCCCTCATCTGACGAATCAACAATGCCCCCGAGACGCACCGTAGAAAGTCTGATGGAATCCCCCGATCGCCCCAACACAGTCCCGCCTACCGCCGCCTTCGTTCAACATAGTCGTCTCGGCCCTGTAGTTGGTGGTGGAAAGGGGGTCTTCCATCATGCTTGCATAGGAAAGTACCTCTGTGATTCGTTGCGTGATGGGAGAAGATGGGAGAAGGGATCTTCCACATTCCTGTTATTGGCAACGGCCCTACTCGAACATCCTTTCTCCTTCAAGTGACATCTACCAGCTCCCAAATGCAACTACACGCTGAACCTTCCATTGTTCCCGAACAGTGGAGGTCGGACATAACGATTTACTATCAGAAAGTTGGCGGTATGAACGGCCTCGTGGAAGATTATCATCTGGCCGTCATGGATCACTGCTACGACATTTTAGTTTTGACCGAAACATGGCTCAATTATCGAACCATTTCAAACTATGTCTTTGGTGCTGGCTAGGATTTATTTCGCTGCGATCGAAACACGAATAATAGTAGGAAAACTACTGGGGGAGGCGTTCTTATCGCAGTTAATTCCAAGCTGAAAGCAGAAGTTATCGAGGACGATTCCTGGAACAGGGTTGAACAAATGTGGGTGGCTATTCAACTTAGTGATCGTCAATTGCTTATCTGTGCAGTGTACATTCCTCCAGATCGAACCCGTGACTTGGAGCTTATTGACGCACATTGTCGATCCGTCTTGGCCGCTTCAGACAAAGCAGGCCCTTTCGACGAAGTTATTGTTCTTGGCGATTTTAACCTACCGGACATTGCATGGACTCCAACCCATAGTGGTTTCTTTTGTCCTGATCACGAGCGTTCATCTTTCCACGTAGGAACCATCCAGCTCCTGGACAGTTATAGTACTAAAAGTTTTTCTGCGCATCCGCTCACTCGCCGACTGCCGTTGTGTGTGTGTGTGTGTGTGTACAATCTAACCCCCACTGTCCGGCAGTGTTATTATGGAAGAAAACTGCTTTTTATTATCCTTTAATTAAAGCAGGTTTAGTCCGGGAGTTAGAAGGTGTTAGCTCTATTGCAGCTCCAGTGACCCATTTCAGAATGCCTGGTAATTCACGACCACTCCGAGGTCACTTTTACTTGCAATAAGCCCCGCATGTTCACTCTACCTTTATCAAATGGATAATGGTATCATAAACACACTTCCAGATTCAAAAAATATTATTTCCAAATCTGGCACGTATATAGTTTTGAAATTTGTTCAACTGTATTAAATCGATTTGAATGGACATTTCTTACCAATTTTGTTTCGAATACCTCTTGATTCATCTGCTGGCAGCACTTACTGGCCTTACCGGCGACCAACTCGTCTGCCCGCAAAAGCAACAACGCCTAAATCTCAAAGCTCTCCGGACGTCCCCTCGAAAATGCAATCGAGATATGTATAAGAACAATCTTCAACTGGAACGTACTCACCAAATCAATACATCCGGGACCACTTTCCCGGTGCTTATTTTTCTCTCGCATGCCCGTCGTCGTCGAACAGCAAAAAAAAAAGGAACTCGGTGAGCACTTTTGTGATACGGAATTTTCACTGAACATAAACCGCGAATTCACGAATTTCATCACACCCAACTGCGAAACACGTTCAGAAGCACTTTTGGTACACTTTCGATCAATTTCTTTCGGAAACACTTTTTTTTGTAAAGAAAGTTGCAAGCGAGCCAACATCAACACCGATTGTGCCGAGCTCTTTCACGCACCTTGCAGCGCGTAAATAAACTTAAATTAAAAATTATCACTAGCGATGCCACCGCTCACTCGCCGACTGCCGTTCTCTCCAAAATCAGATTGACATCTTTGCTGACTGGTGTAGTCTAAACCGACTGGTGGTCAACCCAGCTAAGTGTACAGTTATTACTTTCTCACGCAAGAAACAACCGATTATTTTCAACTACAAACTACTAGGCACGACTATCGAACGGGTGCACTGCGTGAAAGACTTAGGCGTTTTTCTAGACTCAAAGCTGACATACACACACACCATATATCGTATGTCGTCGACAAAGCGTCCAGAACGCTTGGCTTTGTCTTCAAGATTACTAAGAACTTCACGAACTTTACTGCTTGAAATCGCTCTATTGCTCTCTCGTACGATCTACGTTGGAATACTGCTCTGCTGTCTGGAGCCCGAACTACAATAATGGGGCCGAGCGAATTGAATCTGTTCAACGACGTTTTCTTCGCTTCGCGCTCCGTAAGATGCCTTGGAGATACCCACTTCGTCTTCCAAGCTACGAGAATCGCTGCCAATTGATCAATATCGAGCCCTTACGTATCCGAAGAGATGTTTTCAGAGCCTTAACCGTCGCCGATACTCTGCAAGCAATTCTGCAACAAGTGAACATTAATGTTCAACCTCGATCACTACGCAACAGTCTTATGCTGAGACTTCCACTTCTTCGAACTAATTATAGCATAGGAAGCGCTATTTACGGCTTGCAGCTAGTGTTCAACCGAGTAGCGTCGATGTTCGATTTCCACTTCACACGGAATATGCTTCGCCGAAGATTCTCTGCCTTTTTTGCTGACCGAAGGCGCTTGACGCCCAAAAGCTAAGTGTAAAATTTAAGACTTATAAATTTTTAGTAACTTGACAATGCTTTCCTAGTTATTTTCGTTTGTAACTGTAGTAACTGTAGTATATGTATGTCGTCTGTACAATCTGTACTTTTTTTACAACACATCATTGGGACTATTTCTAGTCTGTTGATGCAACCATAACAAATAAACAAATAAACAAATAAACAACCCTACCAATTTTTTATCAAAACAATCACACCAAAATCAGAGATGTCCCATTTTTTTAATCACTCGATTAACAACTAATCGATCATTTTTGTTTGCTGTGCTGTCATTTTTCCACCAATGAGAGTGCAGCACATGTTTGAATCGATCGGTGATGATCCTCTGAAGAAGTTAATGCTTATATCGGCATGATATAACCGATTACTGAAATAAACACGAGTGTTGACCGGTTGGTTTAGTGCATGTCGTATTACTACATCACTATATTCGTTCGGAGCATTTAGCTTTGAGCCACAGATGACGTGATTTTGCCTGTCCCATACCGGACGTATGATAAAATAGAAGAGTTGCCAGTCTACTTGATATGTTATCTTTGATTTATCGTAAGGATCCGACTCTAATTGAAAGGTCTCTGGATTGGTTTCCTTAGTCTAGTCTACACATACACAGCCAGTACTTGAAAGAATCCTGGAAAATGATAGAAATACATTTATCATTTTTCTTGTCATTATTAATGCCTGCTGCACATCAAGGATGTGAAACAGACAATAAAGCGGCCAGGCCTACTGTGTAGCGTTTAGTTAATTTTTGTGGAAGTGAATGTTTACCATGTCTACTTAATAAGTATAGACAGTAGTTAACATTTAATCCACATGCACAACCGAAGCTTCAACTTTTGGGTAAACCGATCACTCATTCCATGTCTTTTAAATATCTCGGGGTCTGGTTCGATTCCAAATGCACCTGGAGATCCCACATTGAGTATCTGAGACGAAAATGCCAACTAAGGATCAATTTCCTTCGATCAATTACCGGAACGTGGTGGGGAGCCCATCCACAAGATCTTCTGACGTTGTACCGGACAACGATTTTATCGGTTTTAGAGTACGGTAGTTTTTGCTTCCAGTCGGCAGCTAAAACGCACATCATCAAGCTGGAACGGATCCAGTATCGTTGTCTTCGTATCGCGTTAGGATGCATGCACTCGACTCATACTATGAGTCTCGAAGTGCTGGCGGGCATGTTGCCACTATCCGTCCGTTTTTCAGAGTTATCTCTTAGGCTCCTCACCCGTTGCGAAGTAATGAACCCACTGGTGATCGAAAATTTTGAGAAGCTTCTGGAGCTAAATCCTCAAACATGTTTTATGACTTTGTACTACCTATATTTAACACAGGATGTCAGCCCTTCAAGAAATATTCCCAATCGTGTAATCTTCTCCGATTTCGGCAATTCAGTGAATTTTGATTTATCTATGACGCAGGAAATCCGCGGAATTCCAGAGCATCATCGTCCTATGATTGCTCCGTCATTATACGCTGCAAAGTTTGGCCATGTTGATTCTGCAAGAACGTTTTTCACAGATGGATCTCTAATAGAGGAGTCCGCTGGTTTTGGTGTATTTAATGAATTTCATAGCGCCTCTCGAAAACTTGAAGCTCCTTGTTCTGTGTATGTGGCTGAACTGGCAGCAATTCACTACACTTTGGAAACTATTGCTTCACTTCTTCCAGACCACTACTTTATTTTTACGGATAGTCTCAGTTCTGTCGAGGCTATCCGTTCCATTAGGCCGGTAAGGCACTTCTCGTATTTTCTCTTGAAAATACGAGAACTGCTTAGTACTTTATCCGTGCGCTCTTTCATCATCACCTTCGCGTGGGTCCCTTCGCATTGCTCAATTTTGGGCAATGAGAAGGCGGATTCACTTGCGAAGGTGGGCGCTATGGAAGGCGACATTTATGATCGACAGATCGCCTATAGTGAATTTTTCTCTATTTATCGTCAGCAGTCGCTCGTTAGCTGGCAACATCAATGGAGTGAAGGGAGCTTGGGACGATGGCTACATTCAATTATCCCTAAGGTGTCGAAGTTTGCATGGTTCAAAGGGTTGGACTTGAGTCGAGACTTCATACGCGTGATGTCTCGTCTCATGTCCAATCACTATTGTCTAAACGCTCACTTGTTCCGTGTGGGGTTGGGAGACAGCAATCTCTGTGAATGTGGACAAGGTTACCAGGACGCTGATCACATCCTTTGGTCTTGTGCGGAGTATCGTGGAGTCAGATCACATTTTTATGATTCCCTTCGGGCTCGAGGTAGACAACCTAATGTTCCAGTTCGGGATATTTTGGCTAGACGT